>NC_060951.1:17047850-17076038 GCF_022045245.1 Lucilia cuprina
CAATGTCATCGTCCCTCTTAGTCTTGTTCGTTATTGTCCTCTACCAGTATGGGTCGACTACGGTTTATACCGTACAATCGGCCCTCCTGACGGCAATATGGCTCGGGTTGCCACCTTTTCACAAATTTTGCAACCGTGGTGTTTTTGGCTAGACCTTCATGGACTCCAACCTTTTGCACTTCGTACCTTCCATGAGGTAATTTACTGTAGACCTGTCGCGAACTGAGTCCGCTTAATAGCGACTAACTCATTCAGTTATTACTCTTCTTCTGCTTTACGTTTGCTATTGAAAGTCTCGTTCTCGTTCTGAACTTTAGCTTTATTACACCTAGCAGATTCTCGAACCTCATCACGATCATTCATCAGCTCATTTACCGCATCGTCCTTGAGTTTTTCACGCAAATCAGGATAGTCTGGCAACCTCATCTAAACACCGGTCATCAATATAAATGGTGAATACTGCGTGCTTCTGCACACAACGGAGTTTATCATGGTTTGTACACGCCATACATGTTTGTACCAACTTTTCAAATCTTCACTGCACAGTTGTGATATCACAGCAACTACTATCTTGTGCATTCGCTCCACCTGACCATTGTCTCGCGGAACACCTGTAGCAATTAACAAATGCGTATGTTCTCATCCTTACCATAATCTTTAAACGCATTGGAGGTGAACGCTGCTCCTCTATCGGTTACTAATCGCATTGGTTTTCCAAAAACTGCAGATTGTCTTTCCAAACAATCGATTACTGACTTCGCATCGGTCGATTTTTTTGGATAAAGCCATACGAATTTGGTGAATCCATCAACGACAACAAAAATATAGTTATATGTCTTCTTTGTCATCTCCATCGGACCAACATGGTCCACATGATACGTCTTCAGAGGAACGTCTTCTTTACGATTTATCAAAAATCGTTGAACTGTTTTCTTGTCGGTGGGGATGGGAAAGTTGTTCACAGCCTTTATCTTTTTGTCCGGATGGTTTTATTGAACCATTCTGCACAACATAAAAAATTTACTTACTCCTGCAAAATTTGGCACTTACTCCACTTTACTCGCAAACCACTTATTTTCGCTCTCTCCAACACTATCTGGAACTTCTGTACACCTTCTAATACATCCTTAGAGGGAATGATGATATCGTACATGTAAACTATGATAGTACCGTCACGTATAAGATCCATCAACACTGCAGTTATAAACTGCGTAAAAACTGCTGGTGAGTTACTAATGCCAAAAGGCACATAAAGGAATTCAAATTGTCCGTTACTCGTTACGAATGATGTATACTTTCTGGATGACTCTTCCAACGGGACATGGAAAAATTCATTCACCAGATCGAGTGTAGTATAAACATTAGATTTCTGCAACTTATCCAGAACTTCTTATTTCAGCGGCAACGGGAAATGGTCGTATAACTTTCTGGTACAATTTTCTATAATCACAGCGTAACCTTTTTGAACCGTCTTTCTTTTCTTCTAAAACAATCGGGAAAGCATACTCCGATGTACTGGACTGGATTATCTTCTGCTGCAACCATTCCGATAGTTGGGTATCTACTATGCGCTGGTCTGAGAATGGGATACGTCTAGGTTGTTGGAATACTGGAATGTCATCCTTCAAAATTATCTTCATTTTCACTAGACTCTCGAAATCATCTTTTAGTTTATATTCTTTTATCATGTTCTCCACTTTATCTGGTATTTCATCATCTAGATGTTTCAAATCTAACTCCACCTTCGGTGCATACTGCTCCATATTCAAGCAAATACTCTCAAACTCCATCAGAAACATGTTCTCGTTCGACACCTCTTTAAAAATTGCCTCACCGTTACAAATCATTATGGAGTCATTTTCTCTAACGACATAAAACGTCACATCAAAACTCAAATTGTCTATCTTTACTTTATTGTTAAATCGACCCATAGTCACAATATCACTATCGCCAATACCGTATAATTTTACCTTTTCTGGAACAAACTCCACATCGCCTAAAATAATCAAAATATCATTTCGAATAATGCAAACGTCACATCCTGTATCGATCAATGCTGAAAACGTTTTCCCCTTAATTTTAACGTCTTTGAAAACCAAGTTCGGACCTTTACGAACTATATTAGCTTGGCCCTGCTCCGACTTAACGACCTTTGACTCCGACTTTCCATTCTGGCATTCGAAAGAACGATGTCCAAATTTCCAGTATTTAAAGCACTTAACTACTTTCTGCGGATAATATTTTGCCAAATGTGTTGAACCGCCACACTTAAAACATCTTCTGTAAGATTTACTCGTTTCGGGCTTATCGGTTTCGACTTTCCTCTCATTCGTAAATAGCTCCTTTCCTTTGTTTGATGACCGAGGATTGAATCTAATCTTCTCGTAAACTAATATCTGTCGCTTGAGTTCACTTATGCTATCCGCCTGGTACAAAACTACTTTATTAAATTTCGAATCTGGAACCCCGTCTATAATATATTCCACTATTTTCTTTTCGTTCAAATCAATCCGGTTACTAATCTCCATTAGGGAATACAAGTATTCGAGCATCGTCTCATTCTTATTAAATTTTTTACTGTCTGTGAACTTCAGCCGACGAAAAAAAAGTACCAAACTCCTTACGTAGGCTTCTTTTCAATGTTTGCCAATCTTTCACACCATTCAGGCTTCTCATGTACATTTTTGCAGCACCTACTAATAATTGTCTCGCATAGACAAACATCTGAAGTGAGTTCCACTACACTATTTCAGCCATCTCCTCGAACTCGGAAATCCACTGATTAACATCAGGTGAATTCGTACAATTGAATGTCGAATGACCATCCTCAACATCCTTCAGTGAGTACATACTCTTCTGTGCTGGGGTTATCATCTCATCAACGGCGACATTACCGACTACATCACCGACAACAGAACCGACTGAACTCAACTGATCATCCTTGTCTACCCTAGCGTCTGAAAAATCTAGTTAATAGTGCCCTTTAACACTTAAACCTAACTTTTCCAACTTCTCCTTAAGAGCATTAAAGCTCAGTCCTAAAATTGTTTCTCTGTCCATTATAATATTACAATATAATAAAAGTTACAATATTAAAGTATTAAAAAAAAATTATTAAAAATCAATAAAAAAAATCAATTATTATCAAATTAATCCAAAACTACGTTAAATCAGAAAATAATTCACAAAAATTCAAAACCTATTAAAAGTTATCAAAATTCAATTCACAAAAATTTATAATCAAATCATTAAAAAGTTACTTTAATTTTACAAAAATCCAATTATGATTCAATAAATCAAAGTTACCTTAACTTCACAAAAATCCAATTATCATTTACCCTAATTTCACAAAAATCATTAATTTAAAAGTTACTTTCCGTAAAAAAATCAATTATCATCCAAATTAATTAAAAATTCATCCAAATTTAACGATTACATTATTTTACTTATCTGCAACCTGTACCATATATGTACTTTTCAGCTAGGCAACAGCGACGACAAACACATATACTGCTACTTCTTCACTAAGTAATTACAGCAACAACACGTCGTCTTCACTAGGCATTTACAGCAAAATTTCTTCATAAGACAAAAAACAGCATACACTTCACTTAGCAACACCAAAAGAAATACACAGCTTTATATTTCCTTCACTAGTTAACGTTCTTTCTTTTGTCACCGAGCAGCAATTCACAACAAAACTTTGTAACGTCTTTTAGTAAATACAACCAACACTGTATGATCTGTTCCACTTAAACCACACCACTCACAACAAGATTGAACAAGCCTTTTTTCTATTCATTTTTTTACAACACAAGTTCTTTTCGTAACGTCTTTTTATTCTTATTTTTTCTTCTTACTCCAACAATACACCAACAAACGTATATACAAACGTAAGTTTCAACACAAGTTTTTTCTTCTTTAAGCAACAACAACTTTCTGTCTTGCTCCACAACAACACACAAGCAACAACAACGTCTGTTTGTTTTGCTTCACGACAACACAATTAGGAGTACGAAACTCTCTTCCTATTTAAGCCCAGCTAGCATTTTTTAAAATTTTTGATCACATTCGAGTCATTTATGACTCTTCTGTACTATTAAAATGATAATATATGCTCTTATTTTCTGATCATAAATGATACATTCGTCGGAATGGCACTCTAACCGCGGCTATTCTAAATG
Source organism: Lucilia cuprina (assembly GCF_022045245.1). Lineage (NCBI taxonomy): Eukaryota > Metazoa > Arthropoda > Insecta > Diptera > Calliphoridae > Lucilia > Lucilia cuprina. Next base: position 17,052,035 of record NC_060951.1, read on the forward strand.
AGTCATTTATGAGCCCCACTTCTGATCAATTAGGACTCATTTTTTAATCGTTTTGAGTCATTAATGAGCCAAATAACTGATCGTTTTTAAGTTATTTCCGAATCATATTATAGTAATTCTTGAGTTTTTTTTCTGAGTAATTTTTATATTTGTTACAGACAAATACTTAAAATATGACCACAAAGTAAGTTTTTTAAACCATCATATTTTAAACACCAGGATGATCAATTTATGATTGCTGTACATTTTGTTATTGTTTTTCAAATATTCAGTTTTCAATCATATGTCGGGATCATTTTCGAGTCACTTTTTAAGCGCTTAACTTATTAATCACTTTTTCACTTGCCACTGGCAGAATTGTTTCTACTTCAATTTTCGATCGTTACTATTCTCACTGTACACAAAACTTTGTATACTCACACACACATACAGAACGAGTCTCAATTCCGGCTGTTCGGCTGTTTTTGTTTCACTCCATAACAACGCAATATTCTTGCCACTGGTAGAATTGTTTCTACTTCACGTTTCGATCGTTACTATTCTCACTGTACACAAAACTTTATATACTCACACACACATACACAACGTGTTTCAATTTCGGATGTTCACTGTTTAAGTGTTATAATGTCTCCCATTATTCCCCTAACATGAACCAACACACAGTGGGGCAGAATGTAAATTTTTTGGAAATAAATCTGGCATTTCTAAAGGGCTGATGCGATCGGGATAAAATTTGGCGTGAGCCAAGGAGTATTCGAGTTTAAGTTTTGAAGATGAACCCCGCAGATGCCCCAGGGACGGAGCTGTGGCGGCTCAAAGTAGGGTACCTACGACATGTAAAATTTTTAAACTCGTGCCATTTTTTTGTTTTTCACCCAACTACAAAGATTTTTATATTTTCTGAAAGCGCTCGACAAGATCTTGGACGTACTACTTATCTCTTATAATATCCGAGTTATAGGCATTTAAAAATTTAGTGATACAAAATTTACCATACCTTGGTCCACCTTTTTTAGAATACCGGGCGTAATTTTGGACCAAATGGACTCAATTTTTTCTTGTTAGTTAGACAACAAAATTTCCAATAATATACAAAAAATTTCAGAACAATATCATCTACAGATCCAAAAATATACGTTTTTTCATTTAAAAATTCAAAAAATTTAAGATTTTTGCCGTTTTTTTGCCCAAAATGTGTCTTAACTCTTTTATTAATAAAATAAAATTTTCTTTAAGAACATATAACAATTTTATAGTTTTCTAAAAGGTATCTTTACGCAGAACGCTTTGGCGTAAAAAACTTGTCCTATTTTTTTGAAAATGTTGCCACTGCGTCCTTCCGAATATGACCTATTTTTTATCAAAACTTCAACTTTGGGCGACATTTTCTAAAATCCCAAAGCTGGGATCAGAAAACTGAAAGCAGTTTTAGAAACCTCAATATGTTTTCTATTTACTCCAAAAGTATTTTCCCAGCCCTGAAAGAATTGTGGACCCTATGGGCAAAAATGTAAAAAATCCCATTTTTGGGATTTTCATTCCTATTTTTGGGAATTGCGGGATGCCCTTTGACCTTTTCAATTTTTTTTGCATTTTCTTATTTGAGATGACAAATTTAACAAGCGTTGAAGATTTTATTGAGTTTTGTTCATAAGTAAATAAAGATTTTGTCATATATTACATATTTGTTAAATTTCTAAAACTATGATTTATATGAAAATTTTAATAGGGTCGCAGATAGCTACAACAATTTAGTCTATATTTATCCCTCAATATCTTTTTAGTTAGATATGGAAATTCTCGACCCTTTACAAAAAATTTCAAGCCAATATCTCAATTACATTCAAAAATATGTTCATTTAAACCTGTGTCCTTTAATTTCATCTTTTTCATATTTTAGTATTAAGTATGACAGAACATACATTTGGTGTTGAATAAAATATTTGGACAATTTTTAAAAACTATTTAGTTAATTATTTTATTAAAGACTATAACATTGTATATACAATAAAAAAAAATGTAATTTTATTATGAGCCACGCACAACAACACCTAAATCACCCCACACAAACCACCTTTCCCACCCACCGAAATATAAAACACAATTTAATACAATATCATCAGTTAGTATAATAGCTTTTTTTATTTAAACTGTTTATCTTAGACTTAATACAATTAATTCTTACAACCTACTTATATAGGTTATTCCTAACACTACTTATTTTCTATAAAATAATCTGTCATATCGGTATACATATCCAAAAGGTAATATAAGTCCTTTAAATCTTTTCATAACAAATCCATCTTTTTCGCTTAGTTGAAAGAACAGGATCAGAAGATAGAAGTAAACTATTAAAAATATCTTTATTCTGTGATTGCCTGGAGCATTTTCTTAAACTGAAAAGTTGAACATGCTTAAAATCTCTATTCCTCGCTTCCTGGGCTTCTTCTGTTAACTTTCCAAGTGGAAGAATATTCGATTCAATTATTATTTGACCACGACACAATACTTTGTGTACTGTTGGTGTTAGTTCCCTCCATGGATACAGAGATACAAGTAATTTAGAAATTTCAGATGTATATTCCCCTAATCGGTTTCCATTAATTTTACGTTTACTATTAAGTGCCATTAAAATAGTGTTAACTCTTCGAAGCAACTCCTTGTCGATTCCAGTTATTCTTGAAGTAATTTCAAAATCACAAAAAAACCTTCTCGCCGTATTACCGTCATTTGTACTACCGCAACTTGGAAGTGGTTTGTCGATGTTTAATCCCATCTGAACTTTAAATTCTTCTTGGATTCTTTCAATTCTTCATTATTTTTTTGTTGATTTAGTAAGATTCTCTGGCACCCTTCTATATTTGAGGTCGTATGCTATGTGTAAAAAGTAATCTAAAAATCGTATTCTGGCATGAAGTGGTGAAGTTCCGAAAGACAGGACTTCTTCATTAATACTTCTGCTTTTGTTTATATTTGAGAATTGCGACTTTTTCTCATTACATATTGAGCATCTCCAGAAGGAAGAAGTTTCTGTTATGGCATTGCTGACCTTTCCATCAATCATTGTTAAGCTTAGCTGATATGATACGTTAATAGAGAATTCCTTTATTTTAATGCAAATGGGCTCCAGTGCATTTATTTCATCTTTTAAATATTCCACTAAATCTTTTGTTGTTTTCTTTGACTCCTTTATATATTCAAATCCAATAGGTCTACAAAATTTTTTTGAACCCGGAGTTGTATTGATCCATATATCCATATTGGTCTTCTGAAAAGTCTGACACAATTCTTTATGCTGTGTTTTCGAGCAATGATGATATATCAATACAAGCTTCCACATCATTAACAGCAATAGGTGATGGTAGGATAGTTTGTTTTTTTCCTGGATCGCCTTGTATGATGGTAATATATTGTGTCCTTTTTCATGCAGAGCTTTCCTTAATATTTGGTATTTATTTCGACTGAGACCCAGTTCCAACATAAGCGCTATTGCTTCCTCTTCAGTAAAATTTGATTGTGATGTTGGAGTTGGTATACTTTCCACAATTCACTTGAGTCGTTTTGGTGATGCATTAGGAAGAATAGTTGCAATATGTACGGCATCCATAGGTTGGTTTTCCTTTTTCAGCATTTCGTTAAATGTATCAGCAATTTCCTCATTTGAGATTGAAAAAAGTTTTTGTGTGACCCTCTTTTTTTTTTGACCTTGAACATAAGTCTTTGTATGACTTGCAAGGCGCTCCTGCTGATGTGTTGTAAGTTGAGATTTCCGTAGTAGTTTCCATCCAACTACAAAATTTTAATCGAAATTTCTTTGGATTTCCATCCACAGACTTACTTTTTACATCAAAAAGTTTTAAAAAGTTTTCAATTTTTGATATGCCTGTTTTGTCTACTTTTCTACTATATGTAGTTTTTATATAATTTGAAATGTCTTCAATTCTTTCTGGCCCTTTTGAAGATACACTCCATAAAACGGAACACAACTCTTAGTACTTTAATGTAATCTTCATTGTAGATTTATTAAATATGGTACTTAAAATCTAAGAATTGGTATATATTCATGTCATTTCCGATACAGGTATTCCAAAGTAAAAAATTACGAACTGTCTACCCATTAACATTAAGGACTATATTACTATAACCTGTAATTCAGTCATTGATATTTCTTATTAGTGAATGAATCGAAATTATCATTACCTGTATATTTTTACCTACATGATCATAAACGAAACAGAACGAAATGATCTGTCGAAAAAATTTAGGTAAAAAATAGTTATAAATTTCTGAAAATTTAAGCATAATAGGACCTTTCAATTATAAGGATAATCAAACAAATAGAAAATAGGTAAATATAAGATTTAAACATGTTCTGTCATATTTAATACTAAAATATATAATATATGAAATTAAAGGATACAGGTTTAAATGAACATAATTTTGAATGTAATTGAGATATTGGCTTGAAATTTTTTGTAAAGGGTCGAGAATTTCCATATCTAACTAAAAAAGATATTGAGGGATAAATATAGACTAAATTGTTGTAGCTATCTGCGACCCTATTAAAATTTTGATATAAATCATAGTTTTAGAAATTTAACAAATATGTAATATATGACAAAATCTTTATTTATGAATAAAACTCAATGAAGTCTTCAAAGCTTGTTAAATTTGTCATTTCAAATAAGAAAATGCAAAAAAAAATTGAAAAGGTCAAAGGGCATCCCGCAATTCCCAAAAATAGGAATGAAAATCCCAAAAATGGGATTTTTTACGTTTTTGCCCATAGGGTCCACAATTCTTTCAGGGCTGGGAAAATACTTTTGGAGTAAATAGAAAACATATTGAGGTTTCCCAAACTGCTTTCAGTTTTCTGATCCCAGCTTTGGGATTTTAGAAAATGTCGCCCAAAGTTGAAGTTTTGATAAAAAATAGGTCATATTCGGAAGGACGCAGTGGCAACATTTTCAAAAAATAGAACAAGTTTTTTACGCCAAAGCGTTCTGCGTAAAGATACCTTTTAGAAAACTATAAAATTGTTATATGTTCTTAAAGAAAATTTTATTTTATTAATAAAAGAGTTAAGACACATTTTGGGCAAAAAAACGGCAAAAATCTAAAATTTTTTGAATTTTTAAATGAAAAAACGTATATTTTTTGGATCTGTAAATGATATTGATCTGAAATTTTTTGTATATTATTAGAAATTTTGTTGTCTAACTAACAAGAACAAATTGAGTCCATTTGGTTCAAAATTACGTCCGGTATTCAAAAAAAGGTGGACCAAGGTATGGTAAATTTTGTATCACTAAATTTTTAAATGCCTATAACTCGGATATTATAAGAGATAAGTAGTATGTCCAAGCAAGTTTAAAAATTTTACATGTAGTAGGTACCCTACTTTGAGCCGCCACAGCTCCGTCCCTGGGGCATCTGCGGGGTTCATCTTCAAAACTTCAACTCGAATACTCCTTGGCTACGCTCACGCCAAATTTTATTCCGATCGGATCAGCCGTTTAGAAATGCCAGATTTATTTCCAAAAAATTTCCATTCTGCCCCACTGTGGCAACATAATATAAATAACTACTTAAATTGCATCTTTTTATTTTTTGCATTACATTTTATTTTTGTAAATAAATTTGTTACCAAATTTTACAGACATTTTTCCTAATAATTATTTTATTTAAAATTGCTTTTCAACAATTATTAAAATTGTGAAATTATTGTTTTTTAATAAATTGAAAAAATTCACATAAGTTTGTTTTGTACCCAATTTAAGAACGGAAACAAAACACACTTATGCTTAGTAGGCAAAACCGACTTTAGTTAACAAACATAAATCAATATGTAAATTAGTATATAAGAAACAATTTTGAATTAATAAAGCGTATTTGATAATTACACCTCATCAAGCCATGTTTTTTTTATTGTTTTAAAATTACGTTCTTTTAATATAAATAACTACTTACATTGCATATTTTTATTTTTATACCCTACACCACTATAGTGGGGAGGGTATTATACGTTTGTGCTGATGTTTGTAACATACAAAAATATTGGTCCAATACCCACCTTAAAGTATACCGATCGATTCAGAATCATTTTTTGAGTCGATTAAGACATGTCCGTCCGTCCGTCTGTCCGGCTGGCTGGCTGTCCATGTAAACCTTGTGCGCAAGGTACAGGCCGCAATTTTCAAGATAATTTGATGAAATTTGGACCAAGCATGTTTTTTGGCACAGGAACGAAGCCCATTGAAAATGGTTGAAATCGGTCCATTATTTCACCTAGCCCCCATACAACCGTACCTCCCGATTTGAACTTTTTATGCTATAATTACGTCAAATATTCTGCTATCTCTCTAAAAATTGGCACAAATAAGTTTTATATAAGTATAAATGATACTGCAGATTTTCGTAAGGATCAGCCTATATTTGACCCTAGCACCCATACAAACCCCCCTTCAAAAAATGACTTAAACGTCTAAAATTGACTTGTAACCATTTGTATCGCAATGAAACTCAACAAAACTAACTGTTATTTAGAAATATATCCTTTTCCCAAATTTACCGAGGATCGGCCCATATTTGACCTATATAAAGCCTCATTTAGAAATTTTAGTTTTTTATCAATAAATGGCTTAAATATTTTGGAATTATGGTAATATTCAACATAAAAGTTTCTTTACAAAAAATAAAAATTTTATAAAAGTAAAAATTGTAAAAATATACTCATGGTGTAGGGTATCATATGGTCGGCCATGCCCGACTATACTTTCCTACTTGTTTGCATTACATTTTATTTTTATAAATAAATTTGTTACCAAATTTTACAGACATTTTTCCTAATAATTATTTTATTTAAAATTGCTTTTCAGCAATTATTAAAATTGTGAAATTATTGTTTTTTAATAAATTGAAAAAATCCACATAAGTTTGTTTTGTACCCAATTTATGAACGGAAACAAAACACACTTATGCTTAGTAGGCAAAACCGACTTTAGTTAACAAAGATAAATCAATATGTAAATTAGTATATAAGAAACAATTTTGAATTAATAAAGCGCATTTGATAATTACACCTCGTTCTTTTAATTGACACAGTCGGTAGGATTCACGATATAAGTACAAATGATCTTATATACGTTAAACGTTTAATCGCGAAAAGGAAAACAATAAAAAAATATTCTGCGATTCCCACGGGACCCTCCAGAAAAAGCGACAAAGTAGTCGAAAAAAGGGACTAATTCAAAAGCTGGATACTTTTAATTATGTCCTATAATTTTTAAGTGAAATTTAAGAAAAAGAACAATTTTGTAATCCCAAGGACTTTGTAAAAAGAAAACTGAATATTTTCTGCTACAACCGGGAGGAATAAATTTTTTTAACTGTAAAAAAAAGATTGTGAAAAATTAAATTGAAGGACAAAAAAGACTTTGTAGATATAAATGGTTTAACATTTTTACTACAACCAGGAATAAATTAAAAAAAAATAACTAAACTGAAAAAAAATATATGAAATTATAAACGTGAAAAAAAAGCTTGTGAAAAAAAATTAAATAGAATTGACAAAACTGAAAAAGAAATATATATAAACGTGAAAAAACAAGTAAATTGAACAGTGAAATTAAATAATATTAAAAAAACTAGAACCCAAAGGAAAGCTTAATAGTGAAGGAAGGCTCAAATCAACAATCAGCTTACAACATTGCATAGACGGAATAAAGAAGGAACCAACATAAACAGACAACCAAGAGGATCAACTTATCACCATTTGAAAAGTAAGACTAGTTCCTAAGAAGAAATTAAAATATCTAATTAATATAAGAAAATTATTTAAATGAATGTGATAGAGGAATTCGAAAAGGAAATCGAATTTCTCATTGAATTGTACATTGTAAATGAAAAAGATAGGGACAGTTTAAGGGGACTCTTAAGACAGTTAACACTTATTGAGATAAAATCACGGAATAAATATCTAAGGAATAAGAAAAAATCAGGAAGACCAATAAGAAAATAGTAAGGGTAAATAGAAGGAGACTCATTTTAGAAAAGTTTGAAAAATTTATTCATAATGACAGAAGAAAATCAAAAACCTACAGTTAGGATTGACCCATTAAAATATTTGAACCAAATTCCGGAATTTAGCGGTGATTATCGTGATTTACAAACCTTTATTAACTTGATAGATAGGGTCTATCCCATACTTACTGTTTACGACGAACCTTCACAATTACTTTTCTCAGATATAATTACAAGCAGACTTACTGGAAAGGCAAGAGAAGTTATAGGGATCAATTGCCAAGTACAATCATGGACAGATATAAAGACCGTACTACATAATAATTTCGGGGACAGATGTGGACTTGAGGAACTGTTCGATAAACTAAAAGGTACAACCTTCAACAGTGCAGAATTTTATAATGAAATAAAACAAAGACTTAGAAGTCTTAACATGAAAACTGCCTTAAATGTGTTTAAGGAAAAAATTCCCGAACCTATGCGTACAATTCTAACATGTAGGAACCCCCAGACCCTTGAAGTAGCAATGGAAATACTATTCCTAGCTGGCTATAAAAATCACATCAACAAACGAAATATTTCCCAGCTATGGAAAACCACCGAACAAAATAGGATATAAAAATCGACAAACATACCGACAAGTTGGTAACAACAATTTTAATAATACAAAGATTTTTAACAATCGAAACACGCAACCACACTTTTCATATAATCAACCAAACCCTCGAAATCACTATCGGAATGACATTCAAAATATCTCAAATAATTGGGAAAGAAGAGACTATCGGAACTCTAATCATAACGGACAAAATCAACAACAAAATAACTGGAATCCTTTCAGACAACAGGACAGACAAAATATACAACGTGAAAGCTAAAATTTGTTATGAGACAAATACGATAAATATAGGAGGAAACACATAACCTCTTCTTGTTAAAAGCGAAGATGAACAGGAAACCCAATATAATAAGGACGACGAGAATTATATTAGGGAATTAAATGAAAATGGAATAACAAAAACGAAAACATTGGAAATGGAAATTAATTTTGCATCAGATTTTAGATCTATTAATGATCAGATTCGAGTAGAACACCTAAATGCTGAAGAAAAATTACAATTGTTAGCAATGATAAATAAGTACCATGATCTTTTCTACCAAGAAAATGACGGACTTTCATTTACATCCACTATAAAACACAAGATCAGGACGACAAACAACGTTCCTATATTTAGCAAATCATACAGGTATATATTCATAAGAATGAAGTAGAAAAGCAAATCAAGGAAATGCTCGACAACAACATAATTAATCACAGTAACTCTCCTTATTCTGCACCTATTTGGATTGTACCCAAAAAGTCAGATGCAAGTGGAAAAACAAAATGGCGACTTGTCGTTGTTTACCGCAAACTGAATGAGGTAACTATCGATGATAAGTACCCAATACCTAATATAGATGAAATTCTAGAAAAACTGGGATGATGCCAGTATTTTACTACTTTAGACCTTGCAAAAGGATTTCATCAAATAGAAATTGATGAAGAGGATATTCATAAAACTCCTTCAATAGAAGGAGGACATTATGAATTTTTGAGAATGCCTTTTGGACTAAAGACAGCTCCAGCAACATTCCAAAGATTAATGAATAATGTTCTTAGATAATACATCAATAAAATCTGTCTAGTTTAGTTAGACGATATAATCATATTTTCCACATCACTGCAATAGCATATGAATTCTATTAAACTTATTTTTGACCGTTTAAAGGACGCAAACTTGAAAATCCAATTAGATAAATCTGAATTTCTTAAGAAAGAAACAGATTTCTTAGGTCATATAATAACGCCAGAAGGGATTAAGACAAACCCAAAGAAAGTTGAGTGCGTTAAAAATTTCCCTATTCCAAAAAATACTAAACAAAGTCTATTCATTAATCGCGAAACCCATGACGAAATATTTGAAAAAAGATATAAAACTTAACTTGAATAACCCTGAATATGAGAAAAGCTTCAATACCCTTAAAACTTTACTAATTAATGACCCAATACTAGCATATCCTGACTTTACAAAAACATTCACGCTCACTACTGATGCCAGTTACTATACACTAGGAGATATTCTTTCACAGGACAACCACCCAATATGTTTCGCTAGTCGTACTCTCAACACACATGAAATAAATTATAGCACAATAGAAAAAGAATTATTGGCCATTGCATGGGCTACAAAATATTTTAGGCCATATCTTTTCGGACGCAAATTTCTTATAGAAACAGATCATAAGCCGTTAACTTGGCTTTTTTTAATAAAAGAACCCAACTCCAAACTTGTAAGATAGAGATTAAAATTATCGGAATTTGACTATGAAATAAAATACGTGAAGGGAACTAAAAATGGCAATGCCGATGCCTTATCTAGGATTGAACCAGAATCTGTGAGCATAAATGCGTTAGAATCCAGTATTGTAACAATAAGGGAAACATCATCACCAATCAACATATTTAAAAATCAGATTATTATAACAAAGGCAACATCAGGATCACTAAAGATTAGAAACAAAACAATTTTTGAAAATAGAAGAAAAAATATTTATATGAAGGAACTGGACCGTGAAACCGCTATTACATTACTCAAAAATCATTTTAATCCATCAAAGTTAAATGCTATTTTAATTGAAGAAGAGTTTTATACAATTTTCAAAACAACATTTGATTAATTATTCGCAAATAATCAAAATTTTAGGATCATAAGATGTTTCATCCTTACAGAGGACATGGAGAATGAAGAACTACTTTCGGAGAAAATAAAAAAGGAACATCTTGATAAAAACCACCGAGGTATTCAAGCAGTATATAAAGAATTGATAACTCGCATATACAACCCGCATTTGAAAGAAAGAATTACGCAGTTCATAAACAACTGTGAAATATGTAACCTGGAAAAATATGATAGAAAACCTCCAAAGATACCATATAAAATTACGTAAACCCCATCTAAGCCTCGCAAAATTATACACATAGACGTATTTTACACTTTAGAGAAGAAACTTTTTATGACATCAATTGACAAATTTATTACAAATAATTAACACATACAGAAATATAAACAAAATTATAGTAGACAATGAACTCGGATTCAAGACTATACCAATGCAAGAGTTCTTAAAGGACGAAAACATAGAAATCCATTATACCTCTAACAGTAATCACACATCAAACGCAGATATCGAACGACTACACAATACCATTAATGAACACATACGGTTACTAAGACACGATAGCAGAAATAAAGACGAAACTATGGAAGACAAAATGACAAGGATAATAGGGTTCTACAATAATACAATACATAGCACTACAGGTATTAAGCCGATTGATTTCCTAAAAGGTAAAATACATGAAGACAAATATAAAGAAATTCACGACCTAGAAAAAATATCAAGACAGAAATAACCCAACCATAATATCTACAAAATAATTTATTTTCAGATGACGACTTGGATCATAATACTTACACTAATCATGACAACTAATACACAATACTTAGATATTCAAAACTTCACATACAATAATGGATATATCCCAATCAAACTGGATGAAATTTGACCAATAGAAACATATTCTAAGATAATACACATTATTAATGTTACCATGTATGAGGAAACCGTTAGATTAATTAATGACAATGTAGCGATACTTAAAACAACCACGACAGATACAAAAACACTACTGGACACTGTTGACAAAAACTTTGCGATACTTAAAGCCAAAATTACTAACTTAAGCCCACAATTTAGAAGAAAGCGAGGACTAGTTAATTTTTTAGGATAAGGTTTGAAAATTATAACAGGAACAATGGAAAGTGTTCAAACATATTTGAACATAATTTAAAATCTTATTTTGGTGCATGTGTTTGGTCATAAAAACTATTCGATTTGTTCACTTGAGTTACAAATAAATATTTATCGCTTAGTTTTTTATGACCTTTAGTAATAATAGAATGCTAGCACTATGATGCACATTAATTCTCTTGTTTATGTAACGCATAGATATTATGAGATATAATTAGAAATAGAGCATATTCTTATCACTAGTGCACTTGAAAACCCACCCTTAAATGGGAATATAAAATTAATAAGATTGAATGCATCAAAAGAGTGCATGAGGTCTTATCTTAGTTCTAAGTTAGTTTTAAGATTTTGTCAAATAGTTCTTAAGTTTTTAGTTTTAAAAATAAATTTAGTGTTATTCAAGATTCGTAAGAGTGCATTACAACCACTCGCAGTCTTGTAACATTCACTGGTAAAATTTGTATTTTTACTTAATACATTTTTTACATTTGGTCCTTCGAACCGGATCAGTGCCGTGGCCAGGTTCACTGTTCGTGAAAAAAGCGTCAATCTCGGCTTCGACAGAGATTGAATTAGCAACAGCTAATTATAAATTTAATATATATGAAAAGTATATTAAAAAATAAATAAAAAGTATATAAAAAAGAAGTATACAATATGTCGACAACAATAGAAGAAGACCTAGAAACTAGGCTACGAAAGTACATGGAATCCATGATAATCTCCATTGAAGAAACGATGAGAGATGAGTTAAAAAGAGCTCTAAGAGAGCCTGAAAATGCTCAAAAAGAGCAAGAAGCTTCAAGAGAGCTAGAGGATGCTCCAAAGAAGGACAAGGCGCCAAAGAAGGTTCCACGAGAACCAGTAAAAACTCCACGAGAGTTAAAGATGACTCCACGAGGGTCAGAAAATGCTCCAAGAGAGCAAAAAATCTCTATAAAAAAGAGATAATGAATGCTCCACGAGAGCTGGAAATGGCATCTATGCCAGAACAGGGTTCAAGAAACCAGGAAAAAACTCCACGTGAGTTAAAAAGTGCTTCAAGGGAGCAAAATGAAGACTGTCGCGATGAAAAGAAGGAAACGGATGAAAAGAAGGTAACGGAAAATTATGATGATGATCAAACGGTGGTTGCCGTTGAAGAAGATTATCTGTATGAGGAAGATACTGATCCTAAACAACAAATTGAAGAGTATAAACAGAACACAGAAGTGTTTAAAAAGATAACATTTAATCTATGCACTTGTTGCTATCGTGGTGAACACGAATTGGAAGAATTACCAAAATTTGCTTCTTTTTCACATGAGAACAAATTTTGGGAGATTGAAAAGAAAATGGAACGATCAAGAGAAGGGATAAGCGGAGTTATAAATTTATTTAATTCTGTAAGCGATATTGACGAAAGAATTATAGAGTTGAGCAACTCTATTCTCAGTGAGATATGTTCGAAATGGACATAATGATTCAGTGGCACAGATCAAATGTCGAATACGAAAAAGTACTCCAATTGCTAAGGCAGAGAAGAGCAAAAATTAGTAAAGAAGCAGAAGACGAGAATAATGAATCTTATTACAAATACAGATTTATTTTAACAATTGAACACTCTGAAGAAACCGATTTAGTTAGTGGTTTGTCTAATGTTCCTGCTAACATTTCCCCGGCAAGTTCTCACTATGGAGGATTTTATGATGGTGACAACATATTCTTGGGTGCTTCTGCTCAATATGGTGTTCATGAAACAATCGTTGAAGAAGCCATGAGAAATGAAGTTGGAGATAATGAAGAAGATAAAAGAGGGAGTACTGGTGTTGTTTTGGAAACTCCTCTTGCTGTAATTGATGTTTCGAGCGCTTATTATGATACTATTATTGATGAAAAATATGCATTAGATAAACAACTCAGTAATATCAACACTGAAGCTAAATATGCCGCTAATAATTATTCTGATGAAAGAAGTAAACATGACGAAGATAAAATGACCTATGAAGAAACTGGGGCTATCGATAAAGAAGGAAGTGCCGAAGATGTTACTATCGATACTGGTGACGAAACGTTATCTTACGCAAACAAAGATTATAATCCAGCCGATGAAAAAGAGTATCTTGATGGAGATTTAGAATTGAAGAAAGCGAGCCGGGAGAAGAGTGCTAAGCTATGGTTGTGGGTTCCTGGCTACTACTGCTACAAGTATAGGAAGAGGAAGTCATGCCAATGATTCTATACCGGTTTATTATACATAAGTATTCATAAATTACTATATACATATTTAGACAAAATAATTATACATATATTTAGTATTTCCTCTGGCAGAATGTTCAAACATATTTGAACATAATTTAAAATCTTATTTTGGTGCATGTGTTTGGTCATAAAAACTATTCGATTTGTTCACTTGAGTTACAAATAAATATTTATCGCTTAGTTTTTTATGACCTTTAGTAATAATAGAATGCTAGCACTAAGATGCACATTAATTCTCTTGTTTATGTAACGCATAGATATTATGAGATATAATTAGAAATAGAGCATATTCTTATCACTAGTGCACTTGAAAATTCACCCTTAAATGGGAATATAAAATTAATAAGATTGAATGCATCAAAAGAGTGCATGAGGTCTTATCTTAGTTCTATATTAGTTTTAAGATTTTGTTTAATAGTTCTTAAGTTTTTAGTTTTAAAAATAAAATTAGTGTTATTCAAGATTCGTAAGAGTGCTTCTTGTAACATTCACCGGTAAATTTTGTATTTTTACTTAATACATTTTTTACAGAAAGCGAAGACGAGGAAATATAAATTATTCATTAAAACAACTTTATGAAAATAATGGGCTCTTAACCAACACTATACATAACTTCACTCAAATAAATAACTTCTTTTCGGATCAGATCAAAAATATAACAGACCATATCAACATACAACAAATTCACGTGGGAAAATACTTAAACCAATTTAAGAACATTTTTGAAAATAAAATAGCAACATTAGAGGACGAAATATTGTTCATGCAACACATTTATCAAATCAATAATGATATAGCACTTTTACGTAATCATATCGACGACTTAGGACAAGTGGTATTTTCAAGTAAATTAGGAATTATTCCGACAGACATTTTGACCCCAAAAGAAATGGACCTTATAATAGACTTTGACAGTTACGTTAATATAAAAACTTCCGTTGCATTATATGATGGAAATATATTATTAATTTTTAAGACACCATTATATTCACAGAACACACTTAGTAAAATAACTTTCGAACCGATTCCAGATCATAACAAGAATATTTATCAATCAATTTTTAAAGATAATTGGAGAAAAATTTGATTAGAATTGAAAATAAGTGTATACAGAATATTTTAGAATTTAAAGAGGCAAATTGTTCAATGAAAAATTTTGAAAACGAGATGTAACAGAAATACTTCCAGGATTATTAATATTTAAAAATTATGAACAAAATGTTAACCATAACTGTAATAACAACAATAAACTACAAATAAAAGGAACCTTTTTGATAAAATTTGAGAATTGTAATATAATAACTAAAAACCAAAATTTTACTAATGTTAATTTAAGAATCAAAGATAAAATAATCCTTCCAAACATTATAACGAAAATTAGAAGTAATGAAAATGTAACTATTAATGATTTGAAGCTAGAAACAATATATCTTAAACAAATAAAGTATGAAGAAAACTAAACAATATACTGTATCATGATAGGAAAACAAAAACTATAAGTTTTAGTATTGATATAATAATTATTTTATGCATTATTATCTTAATAATTATATAAGATTATATAAGACCAAAACAAATATTTAATGTTTCGTCGGAGCCTCAAGCTAACGGTGGGGGTGTTATAATGACTCCCATTATTCCCCTAACACGAGCCAACATAATATAAATAACTACTTACATTGCAACTTTTTATTTTTTGCACTATATTTTATTAAATTAAATTTTTCCTCACACTTTATTCACTTTCATGATTTTCCTCGTTTTCATCAAAAAAAAAAAAAAAAAAAATTATTAACTTAAGTTTTTAGTCCACATATGTTGAATTACAACAGTTTTCAACACTCCGCACAACTAATTCCTCTGGCTCACTAGGAATTTCGGTTGAGTCCCCAAATAATCCTACATTTGGGGACTTCTTAAAATCCCGATCTAGATACCAAAATATAGAATTTCACTCCTCATTTCAAATAAAACATACTTTCGTTTATATTTAACTTATAAACTATTTTATTTATCTAAATTTAATTCATTTGTTTTATTCAGTCAAAAATGATCTTGAGTGTTTAATGTCAAACTAAACTGTACCTCGTCCGTATTGTTCTACTCTACTATTTGTTTCAATGCCATCGTCGCTATTAGTCTTGTTCGTTATTGTCCTCTACCAGTATGGGTCGACTACGGTTGATACCTTACAGATATATAATATGATTATTAACCCATTGAGACCCAGATTTAAATGCTATGTTTTCTAATATTGACTTTATTACAAAAGCACTTTTATCTCAAAAATATATCGATATAAAAATTGGGCTTATAAATATATGTTATAAATTTAAAAGCTCCATCTCATTAAATACAGGTGTTATGTAAGTTAAAAAATTTATATTTTTAAAATCATTGATTTGTATTTAATGCAATTTATACAGCTCGATACTACTTAAGGTATTTTCAGACTTCAATACCGAGTATTAATACTTGTCAAAAATCTTTGTATCATAATACAATTTTCTAGTCTAAAAATAATTTGTAATTTGATTTTCAAAAATATTACTGATTTTTTTGGCATACGGTCGGTATTCATAAATTTTTTAAAACAATTCAAAAACTTTTTATTTTCGGTATGTATTTTATAAATGCAATAAAAAAAAACAAACAAAAATTGCAAAATACATTAAAAATATGAACGAAAAGTACATAAACAATTAAAAATTGGATAAAAAATATTATAAATATTATAGTGTAAACATAAAATGTATTTTTCGGATTAATTTTTTCAAAATCGAATTATTTTCATATTTTTGTTTTGAAATGTTTTAATACTCAGTATTAAAACTTTTAACGAGCGATATGCTCGTTATACACACATACACATGACTTTTGCTCTCAATGATTTAAAGATATATGAAATTTTGTATGTCAATCGATAAACATTCTCAGATCTTTCTATTGATACCCATGTTGACATTATATAATAATTAGTAGCCGAAACATGTTCAATTATATATTACATATTTGAAAGCCTATATATCCTGCACCTGAATAGAAAACATAAATATTTTTCCACTTTTATACTCAGAGGAAGAAGTGCTATAATATGGTGTATTCAACAGGATTAAAACGCTTGATGAGTTAAACGCTATTACTTATACATATATAATTTTTTAATTTTGATACTTTTTCTACTTAGCCATTTTTAAGAAAGTGCCTCTTAATAACCACACTGTTTCGAACACTGATTAAATATTTATTGTAATTTATTTTTGCTTTTTATAATTATTGATTTTTTTAATACATAAATAACAAAATAAGCAAATTATATTAAAAAAAAGTCTGAAAACATAAATTATTTTGTGTTTATTTTAAGACAAGCGTTACGTTTTTAAATATTCTATAAGTGCACAAACGTGCTAACGGTACGGTACATTACAGTATGTGGACAGCAACGTTCGGGTAATTCTACCTTAATTCTATAACTAAAACGTTCGTTCTGTTACCGTTCTTAACATGAATTTGTATTATATAAACCTCCACCACCATCATTGGTGATAGAGGGTATATATAAGTTTGTCATTCCGTATGTAACACGAAGAAATATTCTGAGACCCAACAAAGTATGTATATTCTTGGTCCCTTTGAAATTCTGAGTCGATTTAGATATGTCCCATTTGTCTGTCTGTGTGGTTAAAACGCGCTCACGTTAAAACTAATCCAAACAAATTTATTGTTGTCCTAAGCAGTTTGGTATTGAAAATAGGCAAAATCGATTCGCATCGGGAAAAGTTATAAATCTAAGTTTAAAACGACCTCGAAAAATAAGCATTTTTACAGATTCTGATGTAATTTTCTCGAAAACTATGCAAGATAATTAAAATTAAAATCGCCATACATTTGTGTCTACACATGAGCTTGATCTCTGCTGAAAATGCAAGAATCGGTTTACAAATTCATATACCTCCCATACAAAAGTACATACTCCCGGAAGATGGGTTTTTTGTTAATAACTTCCATCACAATGTCGATATCTTCACAAAATTTTACAAATTAAAATCTTATCTCAATAGAATTCATTCAGGGAAAAAAAATTATGGATTGGTCTATTGGACATAGCTTCCATTCAAGGCCCCCTCCCAATAATCACTTAAATGCACATAATTCATCACTAAATTAAGGTATCCATAAAAAATTTGGTACAAGTATTGCTTATATGCACAAAAATATTACTGTGAAATTTTTTTCCCATCGGTTGATAATTGGTCATAGCTCCCATACAAGATCCCCTCCCGAAAATCACTTAAACGCTCATAACTCATTACTGAATTAAGATGTCCATAAAAAATTAGTACAAGTATTGCCCTTATATACAAAAAATATTAATATAAAAGTCCCCTCAAGGTCCCCTCCCGAAAATCACTTAAACGCGTATAATTTATTTACTAAATTAAGATAATGAGGAATGTTTTTCCCATCGGTCCATAACTGGTCATAGCTCCCATACTAGGTCCACTCCCGAAAATTGCTCATATATAGAGAAATAATACTGTGAAATTTTTTCCTATCATTCCATAATTGATCAAGCCCCATACAAGGTTCCCTTTCAGAATAACACTTAAATGCATATAAGTCATTACCAAATAGTGATACCCATTAATAGTTTGGGATAAATACTACTTTTGTACACATAAATGGTATTTCAAAAAATTTTCACGATCGATCCATCCTTGATTATAGCCCCCATACATACATACATTCATTCCATAATTGATCATAGCCCCATACAAGGTTCTCTTTCAGAAAAACACTTAAATGCACATAAGTCATTACCAAATAGTGATACCCATTAATAGTTTGGGATAAATACTACTTTTGTACACATAAATGGTATTTCAAAAAATTTTTCACGATCGATCCATCCTTGATTATAGCTCCCATACAAGGTTCCCTCCCGAAATCAATTAAACGTACATAACTCATTAAAAAATATTGATATCCATGCATTTAGCAAAAATATTGCTCTTACATACATAAATAAATTACACTATAAATTTGTTTTACGATCTGTCCATATTTGGTCATAGCTCTCATACTAGGTGCCTTCAGAAAATCACTTAAATTCACAATATTCTTTACCAAATAATGATATAGATACAGAAATTGGAAATTTTATATTTATATACATAATTGGAAATAGCTTCGACACAAAGTCCTTTTACGAAAATCTCTTAAACGCACATTGCTCATTACCAAATAGAGCTATTGATACAAAATTTGGCACAAATATTAGCTTTGTATACAAAAATATTATTTCAAAATTTTTTTACGATTGATTCATTACATATGTAGGTGCGATCGATCCCATACAAGGTTCCCTTCAGAAAACACTTAAACACACACTACTTATTACTAAATTAAGATATAAATACAAACTTTGAAATATAGCAGAAATGTAGCATAAAGAATTGTTTACGATTGGTCTATAACTGGTTATATCTCCCATACTAGGATCAGTCCCTAAAAACTCTTTAACCGTTGCATTATCAATTTGTGTAAAACAAAATTATACATATATATGTGTTTTTAAAATCCTTTAATATTTACTAATTTAATTACTAATTATCGCTGAGCGCTATAAAAATATAAAGATAATGGCGTTTGTAATATACAATAAATCTTGGAATTGTAATAGATTTAAATCTTGAGATTTTTCAATTTAAGACTTGAGAAAACTTATTTCTAAAAATCAATTAGAAAAGTATTAATAAAAAGGTAGCTGGTGGAATGTATTTAAGATTCGGCTCAGCCGAATATAGCAATCTAACTTGTTCACAATCAAGATGTCTATTGTACCTACTAAAGTGTAGTAACAGTGATTGTGAACAGATCTTTGCAGCAAGTCATAAGTTTATGTTCTCAATGAAAAAAACAATCAAAACAAATACACATGGCAATGACAAAAGATAAAAAATCAAAAAATATTAAATTAATTAAACATGCGAAATAAACCAAATTAATTTCATTGAATTTTCAATTCTTTTATTTTCTTTATTCCACATTTTAAACTAATAAATAAACTGTTTTTAATAAAATTTTTGTTTGTAAACAGCTGTTTATTTTTAATTTCACTGTTATCACTTTATCGTTTTTTTTTTTTTTTAAGTTAAAATCGTTTGAATTTTTGTTTATATGTTGAAATAAACAATTGGCAACACTAACATTTTTTACAACATTCGAAAAACATATGAAAAATTGTCGTATGAGTTGTATAGAGCGTTTTCATAGAAAATACCAACAACATTGTTATGACTATTGTAGCAGCTGCTGACATACAACGCTACAACATTGATTGCGAATTGAACAATTATTTTTTAACATAAAAGTGCTCTGTTAGAAACGAAATGAAATGTCAATTTCAACGATAGGATTTTTGTAGTGATAGTTTCTTTAAATTGCAGAAAAAAGAGATTTTTGCAAAAACAGGCAAAACAAGTAGGAAAGTATAGTCGGGCATGGCAGACCATATAATACCCTACACCATATTTTTAAAATTTTTATATTTCATAAAGAAACTTTTATGTTGAATTTTACCTTAATTCCAAAGTATTTAAGCAATTTATTGATAAAAAAACTAAATTTTATACTTTTTTAATTCAACAAAAAAATAACAAAAAGACGTGTTTATAATATGTTTTGAGATAAAATATCTTTTCAAAAAAATAAATAACTAATATTTTCATGCACTGCCATATAAAATTTCATTATTAACACGACTCTTTAAATAGTTATACCAACTCACTTATGTTTAAATGATGATCGACATTGATAGTTTTCATCGGA
This sequence comes from Lucilia cuprina, assembly GCF_022045245.1. Taxonomy (NCBI): domain Eukaryota; kingdom Metazoa; phylum Arthropoda; class Insecta; order Diptera; family Calliphoridae; genus Lucilia; species Lucilia cuprina. The sequence goes on from NC_060951.1 coordinate 17,072,981, forward strand.
AGATATAATATGTTTCCATTTCATTGATCCTTGTTCCAAATATCAGAATGTAAACAAACAACACATTTTGTATCCTACAGATGAGTATCTGAAAGTAGAGATTGTTGACACATTTTTATGAAGGTCGTGGCCTTGATCGATTTGTTTTATGTACTTACCTTTGAATAATTTCTCCCAAATCTTTTAACTCCACAGGCTTTGTTAAAAGAATTGGCTTTGTGACAATAATATTTGCTTTTTTTATTTTCTTTATATAAATTATTTTATTTTAATAAAAATTTCCACAAAATTAGTTTTTTTGTTCCTTTTTATGTTTTTCCGTGTTATGTTTTTCTTCTTGTTGTGAAAATCCAAGTGAATGGTTAGCATTATACTTTGGAGACTAACTAACATAGGATGTCAATTTTGACAGTGACGTTTGTAAGGAATACACTGCAAGGTTGCATTTATACTTCACCACCCGATCAAATGACCTTACAGTGTACTTGAACGTTACCGAAACACGTTGGAAGTGACGTCACCGTTAAGGCAAGGGACTCACATGTAACGATAATGACTGGTCATTTTTGTGCCAACAGTCAAATCGAACAGAAGTCCAAGAAAAAAATTCATTGTGAAAGTGGTACTTGCTTAACATAAAAATTGTCAGTCTTTGAAAGTTTAACTTAATTCAAGTTGATATTCGACAATTGTTATAAATTTGATTATTTTAAAATTTAATTTAAAAATACAAAGAGGAAATATTCAGATCTCGGATCTGGGAATCGAATAGCGTGTTCACGCACCCGTTAGAAGGCTGAGCTCATATTCACCACCAAAAAATCAAATAATTGGACCACCTGGTTGAGGGAAGATTTAGGTTCCACTATACAATTTGACATAATATATGTTATCATATTCAACCACCAGTGGATGGTAATTCAAAATCAGGGTGAGCCGTAAAGAAATAATTGCAACAGAAAAACGGGAAAAATAGATAAGTAAATTAAAAATCTGAAACACGTAATATAACCTAGACCGTTGACACATTGACCGTTACATGACACACACGTGATCTCCCGTGACATTCACACGGAGGTCAATGGTGTGACATTGAAAATTCATATATCACTAGAAAAGATACATAATATATAAAAAAGAAACAATTTAAAATTAAATATTTATAAATTTAGACATATAGAAAAAAAAGGGGAAAAAAATCATAATAATCAAATAGCTGAAGTTATTATATCCTAATTTAACGTATTTTGTCGTTGGCCTTATTTTGTTGTCTTCTAATATTCTAATATATTTTATATTAATATTATAATAAGAATATAAAAAAAACTAAAACTAACATAAATTTATATTCTTTACCATTTAACCAAAACTTAAATCTTATAATATATAACTTTAGATTGTAACATTAATAACAACTCGAATTAAGCAAAAATGATTATGTTTAAAGATATGATTCATAATTGCTAAAATATATGATTAATTAACTATTCTTATAATTAATCAAATAATTTAATTGTTTTTGAATAATTTGATATTCTATTTTTTTGTCAGAACTTTTATGTCAAAAATAAAAAAAAAATAAAAATAAATAAATAAATAAATAAATAAATAAATAAATAAATAAATAACAAATACATATGTAACAAATATTAAATTTTCAGACGTCTAAATGTTTATAAATTATGAATAACTAAACAATATAATAACAAATAAAAAAAACAATTGGATTGAAAACATGAATAACTTATAAAAATAAAAAAATATACCTATATATATATACATATTTTAACAAATATAATATAAATATAAACAATTATAAAAAAATTTGTTAAAATATGAAAGATATATTTTAATAAATATCTAAAAAAAATGTAATTAATAAATAAAAAAAGAAAAACATAAATATAAAATAATTATAAAATATTATTAAATATCTGTTAAGATATGAAGATATGAAGAATCTATTTTTTTTTAGTGAATATTCAAATACCTATATATAAACCCAATATTCAAATTTAATTATTATTTCTTTTGTGCATTTATTATTATTATTATTAATTTTTTTTTGTAATTTCTTTTATAATTAAAAAAAATCCTATAAATTATATTATTATAACATTATGCTAATTTTCTATTTTATTACTATAAAATAAATTGTTGTTATTTAGAAATATAAATTAAAAATAAATGTTCTAATGTTTATATGAAACTATGTTAAAGATGTACTAAACTATATCTGAGGTTGAGATGTTTTTAGGGACATTGTTCAAAAATTTTTTAACAGGCAAGAGTGATGTCACGGATGACTGATACCAGTCATAGTGGGAGGGTGGCCTGTACAGGAGCATTCCATCTAATCCTGGAGACTTAAGTCCATTAAGGTCAAGTCTGTCATTTTGTCCGATCGTCTAAAGTCTGTCCGCTAACTACATCAGGTGATACGAACAATGCAATCTTATTTTTTTTATTATTTCACTTATATGGCATGAATTCGTAATTGTGAAAACCTACGGAAAAACAACCCCCCCATTTCCGGCGAGCTACAGCCGCAGCTAAGACCAGCATGCCATTTCCGTTCAACAACTAAAAGGGAACATCACAAGAACATAAACTTATGACTTGCTGCAAAGATCTGTTCACAATCACTGTTACTACACTTTAGTAGGTACAATAGACATCTTGATTGTGAACAAGTTAGATTGCTATATTCGGCTGAGCCGAATCTTAAATACATTCCACCAGCTACTTTTTTATTAATACTTTTCTAATTGATTTTTAGAAATAAGTTTTCTCAAGTCTTAAATTGAAAAATCTCAAGATTTAAATCTATTACAATTCCAAGATTTATTGTATATTACAAACGCCATTATTTACTTTTATTATTTACTTTTTCCTGGCTTCAGCAAGGGAACAACCCTGCCCAAATTGAGGACTTTTGTAAGGTACTCAACTCCCGGTTCATCCAAATTTTTCAGCATCAAATTTGGGCCAATAGCTTTCGATGACTTAGCATCTCTGATGACCTTCGTAACCTCGCTCGTAGTAAAAACATATGGTC
>NC_060951.1:17076138-17107527 GCF_022045245.1 Lucilia cuprina
CCTATAAAAGGGGACTTTTGGTACTTTTTCGTTCTTCAAAAGGTACTTTTTGGATTTTTGTATAATATTGAACCTAGGAACGTGAAATTAAGCATGTAGATCCCGGATAAGGTGAGGACATATAAAAGGGGACTTTTTGGTTTTTTTCCGTTCTTTAAAAGGTACATTTTGATATAATATAAAGGGTACTTTTTCGTTCTTCAAAAGGTACTTTTTGTGTTTTTTATAATATTGATCCTAGAAACATGAAATTAAGCATGTGGAGCCCGGAGTTAATTAGAATCTTTAAAAGCAATCAGGGACTTGAGTAAATGAAAATTTAAACTGGAATATTTTCTGGTACTTTTTGAACTTAGGAACATGAAATTAAAAAAAATAGGTCCTTTGGTACTTTTTCGTACTTCACTGGTACTGGTACTTTTAGAGCTTTCTAAAATATTGAATATATAAACATAAAATTAAACACGAAAATTGAAAAAGCATACTCTGGTACTTTTTTGTTCTTTTACTAATACTTTTCGAATTTTCTATAATATTGAACCTAAAAACATTAAATTGGACATGTAGCTTCCTGATTGTATAAAAATCAGGTTTTTTGGTTTCTGGTTGAAAATTAAACATGCGTCATCCTGATTTAATGAAAATATATAAAAAGGCACTGTCTGGTACTTTTTCGTTCTTCAACTGTTTTTTCTAATTTTCTGTAATATTGAGACTAGAATCATAAAATCAAACTTAAAGAGTTCTCTAAAAGGGGAATTTTTGATATTGCAGATATATATACATTTACAATAATGATATTTATTTTATTCCATTACGATGAGGGTAGCGAAGCACACTGGGTATAGCTAGTATATTATAAGATTTAAGTTTTGGTTAAATGGTAAAGAATATAAATTTATGTTAGTTTTAGTTTTTTTATATTCTTATTATAATATTAATATAAAATATATTAGAATTTTAGAAGACAACAAAATAAGGCCAACGACAAAATACGTTAAATTAGGATATAATAACTTCAGCTATTTGATTATTATGATTTTTTTTCCCCTTTTTTTTCTATATGTCTAAATTTATAAATATTTAATTTTAAATTGTTTCTTTCTTTTATATTATGTATCTTTTCTAGTGATATATGAATTTTCAATGTCACACCATTGACCTCCGTGTGAATGTCACGGGAGATCACGTGTGTGATATTTAACGGTCAATGTGTCAACGGTCTAGGTTATATTACGTGTTTCAGATTTTTAATTTACTTATCTATTTTTCCCGTTTTTCTGTTGCAATTATTTCTTTACGGCTCACCCTGATTTTGAATTACCATCCACTGGTGGTTGAATATGATAACATAAGTATATTATGTCAAATTGTAGAGTGGAACCTAAATCTTCCCTCAACCAGGTGGTCCAATTATTTGATTTTTTGGTGGTGAATATGAGCTCAGCCTTCTAACGGGTGCGTGAACACGCTATTCGATTCCCAGATCCGAGATCTGAGGCATAGATGGCTCTGCCGTGAATCTGAATATTTCCTCTTTGTATTTTTAAATTAAATTTTAAAATAATCAAATTTATAACAATTGTGGAATATCAACTTGAATTAAGTTAAACTTTCAAAGACTGACAATTTTTATGTTAAGCAAGTATCACTTTCACAATGAATTTTTTTCTTGGACTTCTGTTCGATTTGACTGTTGGCACAAAAATGACCAGTCATTATCGTTACATGTGAGTCCCTTGCCTTAACGGTGACGTCACTTCCAACGTGTTTCGGTAACGTTCAAGTACACTGTAAGGTCATTTGATCGGGTGTTGAAGTATAAATGCAACCTTGCAGTGTATTCCTTACTTACGTCACCGCCACCTATACGTCACTGTCAAAATTGACATCCTATGTTAGTTAGTCTTCAAAGTATAATGCAAACCATTCACTTGGATTTTCATAACAAAAAGAAAAACATAACACGGAAAACATAAAAAGGAACAAAAAACTAAATTTGTGGAAATTTTTTTTACAAAAATCCCTTTTTTCTGCAATTTAAAGAAACTATCACTACAAAAATCCTATCGTTGAAATTGACATTTCATTTCGTTTCTAACAGAGCACTTTTATGTTAAAAAAATAATTGTTCAATTCGCAATCAATGTTGTAGCGTTGTATACGTTGTATGTCAGCAGCTGCTACAATATTCATGACCATATAGCAGTATATATGCGAAACTAATTGTCAAGGACCTAAGTCCCCTGTCAAAGACCTAACTGGTGAGAATGTATTAGTAGAAGCACAAAAATAAACACAGTTGTTCAAAAGGTACTAAATAAAAAATGTATTTTTTGGACGTTATTATTTGCGTGTTATTAATGAAATTTTATATGGCAGTGCATGAAAATATTAGTTATTTATTTTTTTGAAAAGATATTTTATCTCAAAACATATTATAAACACGTCTTTTTGTTATTTTTTTGTTGAATTAAAAAAGTATGTAAAATACTTTTTTAACTTTTAATACTAAAATATACAGCTTTTCATTTTTCAATTTTAATTAAAATAAAATGTCAAAGAATAAAAAATATATTTTTTTTTCGTTTGTAAAATATAAATTATTTTCGGGATTTTAAATAAATGAAAAGTGTTGAAAAAAATAATAAACATTAAGTTTAAGTGATAAGAAAAACTTATAAGTGGTAATATCCTCGCAATTTTGCGAAGAAAATTTTATGTTTAGTGAGTGCGTTTAGTTCTCACAAGTTTGTAGAATTTTAATAGAATAAAAATTTTTCTTTGAAAACCCCTTCAGTTTCGCCTATATGTACTACTATATGGTCATGACAATGTTGTTGGTATCTTCTATGAAAAAGCTCTATACAACTCATACGACAATTTTTCATATGTTTTTCGAATGTTGTAAGAAATGTTAGTGTTGCCAATTGTTTATTTCAACATATAAACAAAAATTCAAACGATTTTAACTTAAAAAAACGATAAAGTGGTAACAGTGAAATCAAAAACAAACAGCTGTTTACAAACAAAAATTTTATTAAAAAGAGTTTATTATTAGTTTAAAATGTGTAATAAAAAAATAAAAGAATTGAAAATTCAATGAAATTAATTTGGTTTATTTCGCATGTTTAATTAATTTAATATTTTTTGATTTTTTATCTTTTGACATTGCTATCTGTATTTGTTTTGATTGTTTTTATTTTTTTTTTTTCATTGAGAACATAAACTTATGACTTGCTGCAAAGATCTGTTCACAATCACTGTTACTACACTTTAGTAGGTACAATATACAACTTGATTGCGAACAAGTTAGAGTGCTATATTGAACTGAGCCGAATCTTAAATACATTCCACCAGCTACTTTTTTATTTATACTTTTCTAATTGATTTTTAGAAATAAGTTTTCTCAAGTCTTAAATTGAAAAATCTCAAGATTTAAATCTATTACAATTCCAAGATTTATTGTATATAATTAGTAATTAAATTAGTAAAGATTAAAGGATTTTAAAAACTCAACTGTTTTACACAAATTGATAATGCAACAGTTAAAGAGTTTTTGGGGACTGAACCTACTATGGGAGATATAACCAGTTATAGACTAATCGAAAACAATTCTTCTCTGTACAAGGAGTTCTTTGAATGCCTCTGAGGTAAATTGTCTGCCATTATCCGAGTGAACTATTTCTGGAACTCCAAACTTATAAAAAACTTCGTCTCGTAAAAATTTTATTGTAGCTTTGGTGGTAGCTTTCGATAGTGCCTTGAGAAGAACGAATTTAGTATTGTGGTCCAATACAATAAAGATGAAAGTATTTCCTGATTTTGTTCTTGTATATGGACCTAGAAAATCTATGTAGATTTTCTGGAATGGTCTTTGTGTCTTCACTTCTTTACCCATTGGTGGACGTAAGGTTTGCTTCGGATGTTTTATCTCCTTACAGGTCTCGCAGTTTCTAACCTGTTCCCTCACTTGCCTTACCATAGATGGCCAATACCAAAATTCTCGTATATTGAACAGAGTTTTAGCGATTCCACTATGCGACGTATTATCCACATGTGCCCTTTCAATTATGTTATTCGTCAATTCACTAGGTACCCAAATCTTCCAACAATCATCTTCACTATTCAAGTCGTTTCTATTGAACCTTATTCTCTTATATACTATACCTTCATCTGTTTTTAAATCAGGTAGCTTATCTTTATTTTGCTCAATAGTATCGATAAGGGATAAGTATTCTTCGCTTTTAAAGGATTCTGAGTTGAAATCAACTAAAGTCTTATGGTCAGTAGAAACTTCCTCCATATCCATTCTCGACAACATGTCGGGGACAACATTTTTGGTACCTTTTCTGTGCTCTATGTTGAATCGAAACCCTTGAAGTTTTAGACTCCAACGAGCTAGTCTTCCGTTCAAGTCCTGCTGTCGCATTAGCCATTTAAGACTAGAATGGTCTGTTATGACAGTAAAGTCCATTAATTCTATATACTGTCGGAATTTTTCAATGGCTAATACTACGGCTAGGCATTCTTTCTCTGTCGTTGAGTAATTTTTTTGTGCATTGTTTAGTTTTTTAGAGAAATATTCTATTGGATGTTCGCCTTCTTCATCATCTTTTTGGAAGAGTACCGCTCCTACTCCAACATTAGAGGCATCACATTGCACGAAAAATGGCCTTTCGAAATCTGGACTAGATAATATGGGGCTGGTGACAAGTCTTTGTTTTAACTCTATGAAGGATTGTAAGGCTTCTGGTGTCAACTGAAATTTGGGAGTTTTTTTAAGTGTATCGGTAAGAGGTGCAGTTAATGTGGAGAAATCATTGATGAACCGACGATACCACCCTACTGTCCCTAAGAATTTCCGCACATCCTTTTGGTTTTTAGGAGGCTTTATATCTAAAATAGCCTTAACTTTTCCCTCATCCGTTTTCAGTTTTCCACCGCCAACTATATATCCCAAGTACTTTAATTCACGATAACAAAATTTCGATTTGTCTATGTTTATTGTTAATCCAGCGTTTGATAATTTCTCTCCGACAGTGCGTAACATGTCCATGTGATCTTCAAAGTTAGATGACACAACCAGAAGGTCGTCGAGGTAGATGAAAACCCTGTCCTTCAGCTCAGAGGGCACCACTTTATCCATCAATCGACAGAGCCTTTGAGCAGCGTTACACAGTCCGAAAGGCATCACTTTGAATTGATACTGTGGCCTTCCCGGAACTGTGAACGCTGTCTTTGGTCTGCTTGACTCATCCAAAGGGATCTGCCAGAAGGCATCCTTGAGGTCGATTGATGAGATAAAGTGAGTGTCGCCTAGCCTAGCAAGTAACCCATCGATGTTAGGGAGAGGATAAGCATCCTTTTTCGTTACTTTGTTGAGCTCCCTAGCATCGAGGCAAAGCCTGTTTTTATTGGGCTTTATAACCAATGTTACGCGGTTATTCCATTCTGCTCCAGTCGTTACTTCGATTACGTCCAGTTCGATCATCCTGTCGAGCTCCGCGTAGATTAGTTTTTGGACAGCTGGACTCACGGGGTAGTGTCTCATCTTTTTGGCTAAAGCATCTCCAGTGTCTATCGTGTGTATCTCGATATTGGTTTTTCCTAAACCATACTGTTTATAACACCGAAACGATAACTTAACGTTTTCCAAAATTCTTCGCTGATATGTTGTTAACTGATGCATCTTCGATTCCTCCACTTCTGTAAGAGAAATTTCCTCAACCATCTTATTCTCAAATGAAACCTTTAGACCAATCTTGTTCCAGAAGTCAAACCCTAATATTAGTTCTTGGCTTAACTTTGGCACCAAATATAGTACCATTTCTACATACTTGTTTCCGTATTTGATTTTTGCCCAGATTTTTCCTATTATTAAGTGTTGATTCCCATCAGCCGTTCGCACAGACGATTTAAAGTCGAGTATTTTCGTATCCATTTGTTTTACGTTTTCTATGCAGTTTTTGCCAAGACAGCTTACAGAGGCTCCACTGTCTAAAAGTCCCTGATATTTTGATCCATTTATTTCGACTGACATATATGGTCTGATATCGTCTTCGCTACCTATAGTTGTAGATGCTATTATTTTTCTCTCCACTTTTCTTGCTAAGTATCTATCTCTTGTTTTCTTGATTTTCTGGCTTATTATAGGAACATAATCTTTAAAAATTTCGGAACGTATTCTATGGTAGTTCTCTAGTCGTTGATTGTATGTCCGATTGGGATTCAAACCATGGTGAAAGTGATCATTATCTGTTATAGGAAGATTATTTTCAGTTTCGCTATTGGAATTATCTATCATATTGGTTATTTTCTTTGCTTTTGTCATTTCCTTAGTCTGGTCTTGTTTTGCTAACATAAAATTTAAAAAATTGTCCTTTACTGGGAGGTGGTTTGGTTCGAACACGAGGGCCCAGTTTTCCGCGTGTTCGTCTTGGTGTTTCCCACACATCTCGGACAAGTTGGGCTAGTGACGTCGGCGAACCCACACCTATAACAAAACACACTTCGTTGGACTACTGGACATTCAATGAATGAATGACCAGATGTTTTGCAGTTCCAACAAGTAAGCTGTTTAGAAGGTAACTTTTCTTTTTGCAATGCTTCGACTTGTCGGACTTGTTCATCTTCTTCTATGCTTTCATAAAAATCTACTTCATAAAGTTTTCGAGGGTTACCCATCGACATTTTATGAGAAGACCGTTTTGCTATATTTCTCTCCGCTCGTTTGCATTCTTCTAGAAGATTGTCTAAATTTTCTATTCTGATTGGAAAAAGGAGTTGGGATAAACCTTCTTTTAAATTGTCTTTAATAATTTTAACCAACTCACTTTCATCTATATGAAAACGCATTTGATTTTTGAGTCTTACTATTTCGGATATGAAAGAATCCGCTGACTCGTTTGGAGCTTGTCTGCGTTCCATGATTTTTCTTTGAATTTCAAAGTCACTGTCAAAATTAAATTATTTGATTAATTATAAGAATAGTTAATTAATCATATATTTTAGCAATTATGAATCATATCTTTAAACATAATCATTTTTGCTTAATTCGAGTTGTTATTAATCTAAAGTTATCTATATATATAAAATTCTAACGTTACTGACTGACTGACTGACTGACTGATTGACTGATTCATCATCGCACAGCCTAAACGGTTAAAGCTAAAGAGCTGAAATTTGGACAGGGGGTTGGTCTCCCACCAAATAGATCCACTAAGACGGGATTTTTGGAAATTCGAATGTTTAGGGGGTAAAAAAGGGTAAAAACGGGTAAAATCGGTAACCTCATATCTCCTAAACTAGAAAAGATACAAAAATAGTTTAAAGCTTATCGTCGTTCATTTAAAAAATAAGCGGACAGGTGTCTGGTACTTTTTTCAATTTCGGCCCCTTTAGGGAATAAACGGGTAAAAACTGTATTTTGGTACTTTTTTTGCACCCCATGTATCTTTTAAACCAGTAAACATTCAAACAATATTTTTGACTCCTTCATAACTTGACGAAAAAATAAAAATATAAATTTAGTACTTTTTGGTTATTCGGATGTCTAAGGGGTGAAAATTTTACCTATTTTTGGTACTTTTTTCATAAAACATTGATTTTGGTTTATTAACTTATACATATAAATACGTAATAACGGGCTCCCACTACGATGTTGCAACATTTTGGAATAGAATTTTTATTTCGTTAATGAAATTAAGCATGAAGAGCCCGGAGTAAATGAGAATCTATAAAAGGGGACTTTTTGGTACTTTTTCGTTCTTCAAAAGGTACTTTTTGAATTTCTTATAATATTGAACCTAGAAACATGAAATTAAGTATGTAGAGGATGGATTAAGTGAGAACCTATAAAAGGGAACTTTTGGTACTTTTTCGTTCTTCAAAAGGTACTTTTTGGATTTTTGTATAATATTGAACCTTCTTTAAAAGGTACATTTTGAATTTTCTATAATATTGAACCTAGAAACATGAAATTAAGCGTTTAGAGCCTGGATTAAGTGAGAAACTATAAAAGGACACTTTTTGGTACTTTTTCGGTCTTCAAAAGGTACTTTTTGTGTTTTTTATAATATTGATCCTAGAAACATGAAATTAAGCATGTAGAGCACGTAGAAAATGAGAATCTGTAGAAGCGGACTTTTTGGTACTTTTTCGTTCTACAAAAGGTACTTTTTGAGTTTTCTATAAAATTTAACCTAGAAAAATGAAATTAAGCATGTATGCCACGGAGTAAATGAGAATCTATAAAGGGGACTTTTTGGTACTTTTTCGTTCTTCAAAACGTACTTTTTGAATTTCCTATAATATTAAACCTAGAAGCATGAAATTAAGAATGTAGAGCCCGGAGTAAATGAGAATCTATAAAAGGGGACTTTTTGGTATTTTTTCGTTCTTTAAAAGGTACTTTTTGAATTTCCTATAATATTGAACCTAGAAACATGAAATTAAGTATGTAGAGGATGGATTAAGTGGGAACCTATAAAAGGGGACTTTTGGTACTTTTTCGTTCTTCAAAAGGTACTTTTTGGATTTTTGTATAATATTGAACCTAGAAACATGAAATTAAGAATGTAGAGCCCGGAGTAAATGAGAATCTATAAAAGGAGACTTTTTGGTACTGTTTCCTTCTACAAAATGTACTTTTTATGAGAATCTATAAAAGGGGACTATACAAGGGAACTTTTTGGTACTTTTTCGTTCTTCAAAAGTTACTTTTTGAATTTCCTATAATATTGAACCTAGAATATGAAATTAAGTATGTAGAGCCCGGAGTAAATGAGAATCTATAAAAGGGGACTTTTTGGTACTTTTTCGTTCTTCAAAAGGTACTTTTTTAATTTCCTATGATATTGAACCTAGAAACATGAAATTAAGTATGTAGAGGATGGATTAAGTGAGAACCTATAAAAGGGGACTTTTGGTACTTTTTCGTTCTTCAAAAGGTACTTTTTGGATTTTTGTATAATATTGAACCTAAAAACATGAAATTAAGCATGTAGAGCCCAGAGTAAATGAGAATCTATGAAAGGAGACTTTTTGGTACTGTTTCGTTCTACAAAAGATACTTTTTGAGTTTTCTATAAAATTTAACCTAGAAACATGAAACTAAGCATGTAGACCCGGAGTAAATGAGAATCTATAAAAGGGGACTTTTCGTTCATCAAAAGGTACTTTTTGTATTTTTTATAATATTGAACCTAGAAAAATGAAGTTAAGTATGTAGAGCCTGGATTAAGTGAGAACATATAAAAGGGGACTTTTTGAAACCTTTTCGTTCTTCAAAAGGTACTTTTTGGATTTTTGTATAATATTGAACCTAGAAACGTGAAATTAAGCATGTAGAGCCCGGATTAAGTGAGAAACTATAAAAGGGCACTTTTTGGTACTTTTTCGGTCTTCAAAAGGTACTTTTTGTGTTTTTTATAATATTGATCCTAGAAACATGAAATTAAGCATGTAGAGCACGTAGAAAATGAGAATCTGTAAAAGCGGACTTTTTGGTACTTTTTCGTTCCACAAAAGGCACTTTTTGAGTTTTCTATAAAATTTAACCCAGAAAAATGAAATTAAGCATGTAGAGGATGGATTAAGTGAGAACCTATAAAAGGGTACTTTTGGAACTTTTTCGTTCTTCAAAAGGTACTTTTTGGATTTTTGTATAATATTGAACCTAGAAACATGAAATTAAGCATGTAGAGCCCGGAGTAAATGAGAATATATAAAAGGAGACTTTTTGGTACTGTTTCGTTCTACAAAAGGTACTTTTTATGAGAATCTATAAAAGGGGACTTTTTGGTATTTTTTCGTTCTTCAAAAGGTACTTTTTGAATTTCCTATAATAATAAACCTAGAAACATGAAATTAAGTATGTAGAGGATGGATTAAGTGAGAACCTATAAAAGGGGACTTTTGGTACTTTTTCGTTCTTCAAAAGGTACTTTTTGGATTTTTGTATAATATTGAACCTAGGAACGTGAAATTAAGCATGTAGATCCCGGATAAGGTGAGGACATATAAAAGGGGACTTTTTGGTTTTTTTCCGTTCTTTAAAAGGTACATTTTGATATAATATAAAGGGTACTTTTTCGTTCTTCAAAAGGTACTTTTTGTGTTTTTTATAATATTGATCCTAGAAACATGAAATTAAGCATGTGGAGCCCGGAGTTAATTAGAATCTTTAAAAGCAATCAGGGACTTGAGTAAATGAAAATTTAAACTGGAATATTTTCTGGTACTTTTTGAACTTAGGAACATGAAATTAAATAAAATAGGTCCTTTGGTACTTTTTCGTACTTCACTGGTACTGGTACTTTTAGAGCTTTCTAAAATATTGAATATATAAACATAAAATTAAACACGAAAATTGAAAAAGCATACTCTGGTACTTTTTTGTTCTTTTACTAATACTTTTCGAATTTTCTATAATATTGAACCTAAAAACATTAAATTGGACATGTAGCTTCCTGATTGTATAAAAATCAGGTTTTTTGGTTTCTGGTTGAAAATTAAACATGCGTCATCCTGATTTAATGAAAATATATAAAAAGGCACTGTCTGGTACTTTTTCGTTCTTCAACTGTTTTTTCTAATTTTCTGTAATATTGAGACTAGAATCATAAAATCAAACTTAAAGAGTTCTCTAAAAGGGGAATTTTTGATATTGCAGATATATATACATTTACAATAATGATATTTATTTTATTCCATTACGATGAGGGTAGCGAAGCACACTGGGTATAGCTAGTATATTATAAGATTTAAGTTTTGGTTAAATGGTAAAGAATATAAATTTATGTTAGTTTTAGTTTTTTTATATTCTTATTATAATATTAATATAAAATATATTAGAATTTTAGAAGACAACAAAATAAGGCCAACGACAAAATACGTTAAATTAGGATATAATAACTTCAGCTATTTGATTATTATGATTTTTTTTCCCCTTTTTTTTCTATATGTCTAAATTTATAAATATTTAATTTTAAATTGTTTCTTTCTTTTATATTATGTATCTTTTCTAGTGATATATGAATTTTCAATGTCACACCATTGACCTCCGTGTGAATGTCACGGAGAGACCACGTGTGTGATATTTAACGGTCAATGTGTCAACGGTCTAGGTTATATTTACGTGTTTCAGATTTTTAATTTACTTATCTATTTTTCCGTTTTTCTGTTGCAATTATTTCTTTACGGCTCACCCTGATTTTGAATTACCATCCACTGGTGGTTGAATATGATAACATAAGTATATTATGTCAAATTGTAGAGTGGAACCTAAATCTTCCCTCAACCAGGTGGTCCAATTATTTGATTTTTTGGTGGTGAATATGAGCTCAGCCTTCTAACGGGTGCGTGAACACGCTATTCGATTCCCAGATCCGAGATCTGAGGCATAGATGGCTCTGCCGTGAATCTGAATATTTCCTCTTTGTATTTTTAAATTAAATTTTAAAATAATCAAATTTATAACAATTGTGGAATATCAACTTGAATTAAGTTAAACTTTCAAAGACTGACAATTTTTATGTTAAGCAAGTATCACTTTCACAATGAATTTTTTTCTTGGACTTCTGTTCGATTTGACTGTTGGCACAAAAATGACCAGTCATTATCGTTACATGTGAGTCCCTTGCCTTAACGGTGACGTCACTTCCAACGTGTTTCGGTAACGTTCAAGTACACTGTAAGGTCATTTGATCGGGTGTTGAAGTATAAATGCAACCTTGCAGTGTATTCCTTACTTACGTCACCGCCACCTATACGTCACTGTCAAAATTGACATCCTATGTTAGTTAGTCTTCAAAGTATAATGCAAACCATTCACTTGGATTTTCATAACAAAAAGAAAAACATAACACGGAAAACATAAAAAGGAACAAAAAACTAAATTTGTGGAAATTTTTTTTACAAAAATCCCTTTTTTCTGCAATTTAAAGAAACTATCACTACAAAAATCCTATCGTTGAAATTGACATTTCATTTCGTTTCTAACAGAGCACTTTTATGTTAAAAAAATAATTGTTCAATTCGCAATCAATGTTGTAGCGTTGTATACGTTGTATGTCAGCAGCTGCTACAATATTCATGACCATATAGCAGTATATATGCGAAACTAATTGTCAAGGACCTAAGTCCCCTGTCAAAGACCTAACTGGTGAGAATGTATTAGTAGAAGCACAAAAATAAACACAGTTGTTCAAAAGGTACTAAATAAAAAATGTATTTTTTGGACGTTATTATTTGCGTGTTATTAATGAAATTTTATATGGCAGTGCATGAAAATATTAGTTATTTTTTTTTGAAAAGATATTTTATCTCAAAACATATTATAAACACGTCTTTTTGTTATTTTTTTTGTTGAATTAAAAAAGTATGTAAAATACTTTTTTAACTTTTAATACTAAAATATACAGCTTTTCATTTTTCAATTTTAATTAAAATAAAATGTCAAAGAATAAAAAAATATATTTTTTTTTCGTTTGTAAAATATAAATTATTTTCGGGATTTTAAATAAATGAAAAGTGTTGAAAAAAATAATAAACATTAAGTTTAAGTGATAAGAAAAAACTTATAAGTGGTAATATCCTCGCAATTTTGCGAAGAAAATTTTATGTTTAGTGAGTGCGTTTAGTTCTCACAAGTTTGTAGAATTTTAATAGAATAAAAATTTTTCTTTGAAAACCCCTTCAGTTTCGCCTATATGTACTACTATATGGTCATGACAATGTTGTTGGTATCTTCTATGAAAAAGCTCTATACAACTCATACGACAATTTTTCATATGTTTTTCGAATGTTGTAAGAAATGTTAGTGTTGCCAATTGTTTATTTCAACATATAAACAAAAATTCAAACGATTTTAACTTAAAAAAACGATAAAGTGGTAACAGTGAAATCAAAAACAAACAGCTGTTTACAAACAAAAATTTTATTAAAAAGAGTTTATTATTAGTTTAAAATGTGTAATAAAAAAATAAAAGAATTGAAAATTCAATGAAATTAATTTGGTTTATTTCGCATGTTTAATTAATTTAATATTTTTTGATTTTTTATCTTTTGACATTGCTATCTGTATTTGTTTTGATTGTTTTTATTTTTTTTTTTTCATTGAGAACATAAACTTATGACTTGCTGCAAAGATCTGTTCACAATCACTGTTACTACACTTTAGTAGGTACAATATACAACTTGATTGCGAACAAGTTAGAGTGCTATATTGAACTGAGCCGAATCTTAAATACATTCCACCAGCTACTTTTTTATTTATACTTTTCTAATTGATTTTTAGAAATAAGTTTTCTCAAGTCTTAAATTGAAAAATCTCAAGATTTAAATCTATTACAATTCCAAGATTTATTGTATATAATTAGTAATTAAATTAGTAAAGATTAAAGGATTTTAAAAACTCAACTGTTTTACACAAATTGATAATGCAACAGTTAAAGAGTTTTTGGGGACTGAACCTACTATGGGAGATATAACCAGTTATAGACTAATCGAAAACAATTCTTCTTCTACATATCAATCGTAAAAAAATCTTGAAATAATATTTTAAAAATATATATGTATAATATATATATATATATATATATATAATATATTATATATATATATATATATTTATATATATATATATATATATATATATATATATATAATATTATATATATAATATATATATATATACATTTAAAAACTAATACTTATAGAAAATTATAACGATTTTTCTCGAATAGATAAAAAATAACAAAATATTTGTAATAATTTTGGCAATTAATTTTTGTTAAAATTGAAAACATATTACCACATAAAACGTTTTTTTTAAATTTCGAACAAATTATTGTTTTAATTGTTCTAAACTTAAAAAAATGTGCATCTGGTAAATTTTAATTGATTATCAAATTCACAAACCAATTTTAAAACTTTTATTATTATAGAATACAAAATATTCATGTTAACGCTTTTATTTCGTATATTTACAGAAATTAACGAAAAATTATAGAATAAACCACTAAACAATTTTTGCCGAATTCGTACAGACAGTCTGCACAAGTTCGATTTCGTATCCGAATTCCGTCAAAATTCGTTACGAAAATCGTATGAAAGGTTGCTCGGAATTCGGAACCCTTTGTCTGAGGAAATTCGGAAAAATGTGCAGAGTTGCCGATCAGAATTCCTTACGAAATCTGATGTAAATTCTGATCAAATATAAGAAAGTCTGATAAATGTCTGATAAAATAACAGACAGGTCATACAAAAGTCTGCGTTCCCACGACAATCGGTTCTTCGCACCGAACGACTCGGAGTTCAACGAGCAACGACCAATGATTGTCAACCCAGCCACACCGACTTTACACGTATGTATTCTCTATTCTTCTTTTTTCTTTTAAGGGGCAGACTATTCCGGCAAATCTGCTCCGTATTCTTTTGGTCCGACCCGGAGTTGAACAAAATCCAGGACCATGGTACTGCTCTGTTTGCCACGGAGTTCTGCACTCTAACAGACCATCAGTTAGGTGCACCGTTTGCAACGAGTGGGTCCACTTCAGGAATGATGCCAACCGTAACTGCAGCGATCTGAATAATCTTGGGGAGTGGAGTGATGGTTTCGTTGCCCCGTGTTGTATTAATAGACAACGCTGCTCTTCACCGTCCTCAACGTCATCAACATCGACGCAATCGAGCACGGCTACACCTCCTCCCCAACAGCATCTAACACAACAGCAACACAGGCCACTACAACACCCACAACAACAAATACACTCGCAGCCACTAACACCTCAAATTGCTGCCCATAGACCTGAAGTGTTGACATTAATGCAGTTTAATTGTAACGGCCACAGAGGATAACTAACTTTATGCAGCATCATAAAGTCCAGATCCAAGAAACCAAATTAACGTCTAGCTGCCAATTACAACGTTGTAATAATTACAACATCTTGCGAATGGATCGAGCAAGGAGCGGTGGTGGAGGCATCGCATTCATCGTACACAACTCTGTACAGTACAGACTCATTTCGCCTGACCTTAATAATCCAGATCCATACATCGAACACCAGGAGATTGCGGTTAAGTCAGGTGCTGCCGAAATTGAGCTATACAACGTGTACATTCCGCCAGTCAATAGCTTACCTGCAGGCTATCACCCTGACATCAAATTCCTCCTGGAAGGTGATAACCGTGTCGTGATGGGAGACTTCAATGCTCATCACTACCTCTGGCACTCAAATCTCGACCAGAGGGGTATAGCATTTGCGGCACAGATAGACAACTCCACGTTTTGCACAGTGAATGACGATGCCCCCACCAGAATTATGGGTAGTTGCACGAGCTCGCCAGATATAGCAATTTGTAGTGCTGGTCTCTTAAACTATACGTCCTGGCAACCTATAGTTTCGCTGTCATCAGACCATCTACCCAAAATAATTAAGCTTGACAAACCGACGGACTTTATAGTCTCTGAGAGTTTACCAACCGCAAGTTTAGGAATTTACACCCCCCCCCCTTCTGACGTGCGCTCCACAGAAAGGGAGTTCTGGAAAATCGTCCTTGCTGCCGCTGCTCGTACAATACCAGCTGGTAGAATCCCGCTTATAAGACCAAATTTCCCAGTGGATAAAAGTGGGTAAATCACCTGTAACTTAACCTCAGGAGCCAGCAAACTATGGTCTACTGTCAGATCTCTGTCGAATCCAGTCAAACATGAGGATAGGGTCGCGATATCCTTCAATGGAAATACCATATCCGACCCCAAGCGCTGCTCGATCTACTTTGCACGTCAATTTATAGAGCACCCCGACAGAGACAAGGTGAAAAGAAGCATCGTAAGGAAGGTACACGATCTTCGAGTCAGTGACAGACCATATGTTTTTACTACGAGTGAGGTAACGAAGGTCATCAGAGATGCTAAGTCATCGAAAGCTATTGGCCCAGACGGTATATCCATGTTGATGCTGAAAAATTTGGATGAACCGGGAGTTGAGTACCTTACAAAAGTCCTCAATTTGTCGTTGTCAACCCTAATAATACCCGAGGTCTGGAAATATATATATATATATATAGATGTACATTTTAGTATTTAAAATTAAAAAAAGTATTTTACTTCGTACCTTTGTTTTTAACATACAATATATATATATATATATATATTATATATATATATAATATAATATATATATATATATATATATATTATATATATATATATAATATATATATATATATATATATATATATATATATATATATATATATATATATATATAATATATATATATATATATTATATTATATATATATATATATATATATATATATATATATATATTATATATATTATATATATATTGTATGTTAAAAACAAAGGTACGAAGTAAAATACTTTTTTTAATTTTCAATACTAAAATGTACATCTTTTCATTTTTCAATTTTAATTAAAATAAAATGTCAAAGAATAAAAAATATTTTTTTTTCGTTAGTAAAATATAAATTATTTTCGGTGTTGTTGTGTTTTTTCCAAAAAATACATTTTTTATTTAGTACCTTTTGAACAACTGTGTTTATTTTTCTGCTTCTACTAATACATTCACACCAGTTAGGTGTTTGACAGGGGACTTAGGTCCTTGACAATTAGTTTCGCCTATATACTACTATATGGTTCAGTGGTTAAAAACATAAAATATTTAAAAAGGTATGTCAACGGCATCCAATATCTTTAAAAAAATGTATCTATGCTTATTAAAAAGAATTGATATGGATTTTATATTATTAACATCACCAACAATCAACAATTTTGGTTCTGTTTTCCTATTCTGAAGTTTTAGTAGATTTATTTTTACATGTAACTCCTCTTGATTTTCACCAACCATTGCAAACGACTCTTGAGAATCAATAATAGTATTTTTTCTGTATTTTATTCCTACTTCATCTGCGGTAACTTTTTGTGGGGGTGGAAATAGATAATTTAAATTCCAAAATACAGAAAATTTTTTAGATTCTATAAAATGAGGAGATTAGTGATATGAGTTTATTTGTATTTTAAACTACCTTCTTTAACATATAAGTCAGGCTAACTCAAAGTTTTTACAACGATAGAAGATGAAATTTTTGATTTCAAATAATGGAGTATTTTGTTATCAGAAAATGACCATCTAGATTTAATTTAAACCATTGGAAATTTTATTTCAAAACCTATTTCAGTCTAAAATAAATAAAAGGAATCTTTTGACTGTATTTCAAAATAATCATTTGGGTTTTACCAATTGTGTAGCAGACGATTTTGTGTACTCCGGCCATTTTTCAAAAATGTGTTTTATGAACTCAGATTACTTATTTTCTTTAAACCGATATTGAGCATACTGTCTCCAATAAATTTCAAGTTCCTCTGAAGTAACAGTTGGGCATCTTAGATTCTTTAGGGCAACTGAGTAGTTTTCCTTAGTTTCTGTGTAATATATTAAATATAGTTATTAGATAAAAAAATTGAAGTGTGAAGATTAACTTATCAAATGCATCAGAATGAGTTTCTTCAGGAGTATTAACAGATTTTAAAATTCCCTTTGGAATGATAGCATTTGTTTAGCAAACATCTTAAATCTCTGTTTTTTTAGCTCGTCAATACTTATGCTACTTTTTTCATAACCTTTATCATGCTTGTTGTAGCTCAACATTTTTATCTGCTTATTTAACTCATCTATGGAAAAATATTTCATTTGTTGAATATCAAATAACAAGGTTTCACATAAAATATAGTGAAATACACACTCAAAGATATCGTGCATCACATCCACAGTATAATTTTCTGTAGAATGGAAAGAGGAAATTGCATCAAATTCGCAATTGCTACTTATTCCCATCTCCGCAGCTAATTCTCGTTCAACCGTTTCACGATAATTTATTCTGTTTCTTAGTAGTGAAATTACTTCGCTGTTGTTTTTCCTTGCGTCACATTTATTCATTAGACAAAATCGGCAGTAGTAGTTTGAGGCAAATGATTTTGAAAAGCCAAGGGTACAATTTAGTCCCAAATTGTCGCCTAATAATAGTGTCATAACAAAGTGCACTTCTTTAATACCTTCTTTTGTTTTTATATCAATGCCATCAATTTCTAAACTTTGTAATTTTCTATCCAAGGGTTGAAAGCACTCATTTTTATACTTTTTTACACCCGAAGATTTCAAGGAACATGACAGAAAAACCTCATTTAATTTGGATTATTTTTTTCGGGACGCATGAGAAACTGTAATAGATATGCACATTGTAAGCTCCGTATAAAGATAATAGGTATTAATGTCTTATTTGGTACAGTTGTTTTGTTTCCACAAATCTCCTTGAATGAAATTACCACAATTTGGGTTCTTTTCTACTTCTTTCATATGTATTATTACATTGTCAAAATAGTCGTTTTGCTTTTGAATCTGAAATTCTAGCGGCATTACAACTCCTTTTGAATCTCGATTTTGTTTATTACAAATTCTTCAACTGTCCCTAAGAGATTGTTATCTTTTATTGTTTTTTCTAATATAAATTCAGACCTTGCATATGAAAAAATATATTTTACATCATCGAGAATGGTATTAATTGTTTTATCAATTAAACTCTTATTAACACATTCTTTAATATAGTTAACGATGGGATAAAGAATTAATTCTGTTACTGTTCGAATGAAGTTGATGTCGGAACGGGAAATGTTGTTAAATGAATTTAATTTAATTATAAATTTGGTAGCAGAATATCCGACTTCTATTAAACTAGCTTCATAAAAATCCTAATGGTAATGCATTTATATTCTCATCTTGAATGTTGGTGTTACACTCTGTTTCAGAATGTAACACTTCTTCTGTACTAAATGTATTTTCAAAAACACCTTCAACATTTATTGGCACAGAAGTTTCATTTATTCTTTCGAAATGTTTTAAGATGTAGCGTTTAAAGACGTATTTGGAGTTGAATTGTTGGTAACAGTTTTTAAACGTACACCGAAAGATTTCACATTGAATAAAGAAATGCATATTATTTATATGGTCGAAACAGGTTTGGCCGCAATCAAATTATTCTTCACATAAACAACATATAATAAAAGCCATGATTACTTACCTTTTAAAAATTCTTTATCTTCTCATAAACTATTAATTTTTTTCTAAAAAATTTTTCTTCTCGGCAATAATAAATGTTTATAACTTATTTTTTATTAAAAGTATTTGAACTATACTTTTGTTTTGTTTTGAAACATTTTCAAGCAAATGAGTAATTGAATAAAATATATTCGTAATTGACGGTATTTAAAATTTTTGATAAATTGGTTTATTGATAATTTTTTAAAAATAATTTTTTCTGTGTATACATTAGGGTATTCAATTATTCGGGTTTTTGTCTTATTCGGTTTATTCGACAAACAATTATTTGAGGTTTTGCGTTACCCGGTTAATAATCGGATAATTAAAAATTATTCGGTTATTCGAATAAAAGGAAACTAGATGTTATTATTGCTATTAACAACAATTTTCTTCATATACAACCTGTAAAAATTTTTAAAAAAGCATTCACACATGGAAAAGTTGATAAACATGTGAAAATAGATTCCACTCACAGAATTGCGTACTCCGATTTTTATGTGCTTATAAAACGATTTCAAAGTTTAAGGGTATACAAACGAATATTTAAAATATTTATATGTATCTTATAATGCTATATTATTTATCTATATTATCTATATTATTTACATGTCTCACTTAAAGAAAAAACGAAAAAGAAATTAAATTTAAAAAGGTTTCATTTTCGACCCAAAAATTTTTAACTACTTTTTTGTGACAAATTTTCTTTAAGATTTCCAATTCTTGAAGATCTTGATGACTTGAAATAAATTATATTATTTCGAAGCAGAGGAACCCAGCTTCGTTTGAAATTAATATTATTACCATCTTTTAAATATAAATTTGGAATTCCATCTTTTGAAATTGGATGTCTTTTAAACTTTAAAGTTCTTTTACAGAAGCATAAGAGCTGATTATGAAAAACTGAGTACACAGAGTTAATACTAATGGTCCTCAGTTTCCTGTACGCATAGATTTTTTCATGTTTGAAAATAACTTTTTCACGGTTTCACTTCTTTCACTTTAATTTTTTGTTTAGTTTTTTATCAAATAATATAAATTATTCCTGTTTATGTGAAATGCTTTTCTATATAACGAAAATTACTGTTTTTAAGATTTTCAACGAGTTCTATAATTCATACGTTCCATTGAACATTAGTTCAAATATTACTGTTGCTGAAAACATATTAGAAATACTTAAGAACACAACAATGTTCCAAAAAAAAAACTGGTTGTAAAAATAAAAGCGATATAATTATTTCATGATTTCCTTTCAAATTGATTAATAAATTAAGAAAAGAAGAAAATTTATTATAAAAATATTAAATTTTGTAGAAAATACATAGTAATTTTACTGCTAAATAGTGAATTTTTCTTAATCAGTTAATTGATAGAAATTATTCGGTTTATTCGTTATTTGAAATTTGACAATTTTCATTTATTCGAGCAATTAATCGTCAAAAATTAATCGATTAACCGAACGACGATTAATCCTTTGAATACGCTAGTATACATACATATATTAAAAATTATTAAATTAAAAAATAAAAAAATAATGTATTTTTTTTTTGTTAATTTTCTTGTATTAACAAGTTTAATGAAATTCAAACAATCATCACACATGCAGATGTTGTTTAATTGATTTCCAAACACCAACTACGAAAATATTAATTAAATTCCCGAAAATAATAATTAAATTCCCTTTTTGTGCATGATTTTTATAAAAAAAATCTTTCAGATAATGTGCAGAGTTGTCGCAAAGTTTTCTTACAAAAGAATAAAATGACTGAGCAAAATATAGCAGAAAATGTGCAGACTAATCTGTTAAATATCTAAAGGAAATTTATATTATTCTCAAAATTTACAAAACAATTCTCTTCAGATTATGTGCTGATTTATCGGATATTATTCGAAAACCATTTTATATTTTACTTCAGAAAATGTGCGGACTTCTCCTTTATATAATTACAGAAAATTTCTGATAATATTGTTTACTGGGAAGCTTCGTTCACAATGCTGGAGTACTCCACTCTGCACTCCAGTAAAAAAAATGTTAACTGTTCAAAATACAGAGTGGAAAATTTTCTAAGTAATTTGTCAAAACATTAAAAATAAACAAAATATTTAAAATAATAAATATTTATTAAAATTCTCGTTATTAGGAAAATAATTGTGTTTCTGGTCACTTTTTAAACAATATTTCGATTCAAGAACGAACTGCAAAATTTAGAATAACATATTTTAATTCCCGCAGTAAATTTCATGTGTAATTCCTATTTATTTGAGACAAAAAAGTATAAATTTATGTATATATGAAGCAACCAAGAATTTTCCTAAATTTTTTTAAATGACTGTTTACCAACTTCCCAAGGCTATTGCCGGTTACTGATGGTACAAACCAAAGAATAATAAGAAATTGGACTATGACATTGTTTTACAACAATAACATATCCTCTCCACAGACAGACGAATTTTGTGTGAATTCTACACGTTACAAAAATCGTATGAAAGGTTGCTCGGAATTCGGAACTCTTTGTCTGAGGAAATTCGGAAAAATATGCATGTGCTACATTCTTTCGACATTTCGTACGAAAGTCTGATGAAATATAAGAAAATCTGATAAATGTCAGATAAATGTCTGATAAAATGTCCGACAATTCGTACAAAAGTCTGATCAAGGTTAAGAAAATGGCCCGACTATTCTGATCAATGTCTGATGACAACTATTTTCATATGTATAATTTATTATTAATTTTAATAATAATTTATAAGCTTCCATTATTCATGACTTTTTAATGGTGCATAAATAAAAAATAGAAACTAGAGATTATTTTTAAAATTAATAAAATTAAACCATACTACATACATATTACATACAAAAATAGAATTCATTATATATGTACATCTATTTACAATTATAAAATTAAACCTTAAACAATTATGTAATTTTTAACTAATTTTTGTGTATTAACCAAGTTTAAACAAATTTAAGAAATAATCATCACATATGCAGATGTTGTTTAATTGATTTCCAAAGACCAACTGAGGAAATAAAAATTAAATTCCATTTTAAAGTACAGTTGACGAATTTCAAAATATAAACAGGTTTGTGCATGATTATTATAAAAAAACAAAATTTCCTTCAGATAATGTGCAGAGTTATCGCGAAGAAGAAGAAGAATGGGAACTAAATGACTGAAAAGTTTGCTGATTATTCTGTAATATGTCTAAAGGAAATTTATATTATTCGTTAAATATTCTGATAAAGTATAAGAATAATTATAAAAATGGAAATAAAAATTAAATTCCCTTTTAAAGTACAGTTGACGAATTTCAAAATATAAACAGGTTTGTTCATGATTTTTATAAAAAAAAACAAAATTTCCTTCAGATAATGTGCAGAGTTATCGCACATTATCTGAAAATGGGAACTAAATGACTGAAAAGTTTGCTAATTATTCTGTAAAATGTCTAAAGAAAATTTATATTATTCGTTAAATATTCTGATAAAGTATAAGAATAATTACAGAAAATGTCTGACATCAGACATGTCTGAAATTGTTTACTGGGACGTCACAACTTTTTCTCGAAAACATGAAGATAATTTACCTTGTTACACATTATCTTACCCGCACAACACATTTTTTTATTTTTTGCCCATTTTCACACAGTTAAATGGCCCGAAATAGTTTTTTTTTTGTAAACGAGAAATGTATTTTTTTTTAATTTTTTGACAATAATTGAAATTTATATATTGTTATATTTTTAGTTACTTTTAATTAGTTACTTGACAATAAATTTGGCTAAATATATTCTGCAGTAAAAGGCGGGTCCTGTAGTATGGTAAAGGCAAAAAATATTTTAAATAGAATGACAAAACACATTGGCTTTGGTTTTAAACTGGATATTCAGATAAAAATTTGAGATAATCCTGCGTTTATTCAGCATAGCAGATATTCTGCTTCGAGCACATTATTTTGAACATCTGAGCCAATTTCGGTGCATGTTGGTTTTAAGAAATTTCAATTCCATTGTTCAAAAATAGTTTCGATATACACTTTATGTAACAGGTATAATGTTTCTTTATAAGCTGAAGATGTTTTATACAGATTATGGGATATTATTGGATTTTCGAATCAGCAAGAACTTGGTAAGCAACATAAATTTAAATAAAATTATTTTTATGCAGTAACATGGTAAGCCACTTCAATTTCAAAGAATTATATCTCTTGAGATATTGATCAGAATAATTTTTTCTTAGTAGAATGATACTTGACTTTTCTTGTTTTATCACAACAACAAAAATAATTATCAATTCCGCTTTTATCTTTATCATTGTAGATAATTATTAGAGCGCTCCAAGCTTGTATGAAGGAAAAAAAATTTATCCTCTAGGCCGCCCCCCCTAGAATTGTTCTATGGGTTATAAAAATAAGTCGTGCAAAAAATTAGGTCAATAGGATTACATTAACTGGGGAAAATATGCAATTTTTTCAGTTTTCACAAAAGTTTTGTCATTAAACAATTTGTTTTGCATTTTATTGTCAAAGAATCGTAATGTACACAAAATTAGTTATTAAAAATTTTCAGGCCATTATCGTGTCTTAGAGCACTTGAATTCGAAGTGTGATAAAAAATAAACATTTTTTTGAAAATATACTAATAAAACAATTGTATTACTTAAAATACATCTGTAGTTACTTGAATATGAGTTTTTGTCCTTATAGAATAACGTAAACCTGTTCTCAGCTATGGCCGAAAAATTTTGATATTTTTAACGGTCGTTTCAAAATTCAAATTTTAGCTTTTTTGATACTTCGTTAAACAAATTTCAATATTTTTGGGAGAACTCAATGGGAATTATGGACAACAGATTAGGGAATAAAACAATAAAAAAATTTGGTCAATACCTCTTATAGTTTTCCTGTACATGCAATTTGAATTCAGCGGATTTCGAGAAAAACCCATTTTTATGTAATATTTTGCAAAATTAGCCTTTTTATTATATTGTTGCGTATTTTAAATGGAACCTTTTGTAAATTTATTAGTCCACATATTTCTAAATAAAAATCAAGAGTTTCATGCAATTTGGACGCCATTAAACTATAAATTTTAAAGGTCAAAGGTCAAACTTAGTTTTTTTGGAGCACTCTAATGTGGCATATCGAGTTAATGAAATAACAAGTAATATTTCTATATTCGGCTGTGCCGAATCTTATATACCCTTTACAAAGTATGTTTCAGGTTAGGTTAGGTTGATAGGAGGATGTATACTACATCAAATCCGAAGAAATACACCTAGGCCACTATCGGGCCTGTTGTGCGCTCCTTATCATGAAAAAAAAAAAAATAATTCAGATTAAAAAAATTTAGACATTAAACCTTTTTGAATATGATGTCAATTTGAACCAAAGTATTTTTTCAGTAATACTTTTTGTAATCGATGTAAATTTTGTATTAAAAACTAAGATATCATAATTTATATTTGTGATATAATCTTCAGTTTTATTTTGTTTTAAAATATTTAGTGCAAATAATATTGAAATACATTTTTTAGATTTCATTATTTTTATTTATATATTATATATATATATATATATATTATATATATATATATATATATATATATTATATATATATTAATATATATATATATATTATATATATTATATATATATATATATATATATATATATATATATATATATATATATATATTATATATATATATATTATATTATATATATATATATTTGACCCCAAGGCCGTTTAAGGGTTTTATTTTTTCACTATTGTTGTAAATATAGGCTGTTAATTAATAAATTTCTTATGTTTTATGATAATCTACCTAAAAATAGAAACAATTTCGACTAGTTTCCATCAAAAATTGCAAACATTACAAAATTTGACCTTTGACCTATAAACTCTTGATTTTTGTTTAGAAATATGTGGACTAATAAATTTACAAAAGGTTCCATTAAAAATACACAACAATATAATCAAAAGGCTATTTTTGCAAAATATTACATAAAAACGGGTTTTTCTCAAAATCCGCTGAATTCAAATTGCAGGTACAGGCAAACTATAAGAGGTATTGACCTATTATTTTACTGTTTTATTCCCTAGTCTGTTGTCCATAAATCCCTATGAGTTCTCCCAAAAATATTGAAATTTTTTTAACAAAGTATCAAAAAAACTAAAATTTGAATTTTGAAACGACCGTTAAAAATATCGAAATTTTTCGACCATAGCTGAGAACAGGTTTACATTACTCTATAAGGACAAAAACTCATATTCAAGTAACTACAGATGTATTTTAAGTAATACAATTGTTTTATTAGAATATTTTTAAAAATATGTTTATTTTTTATCACATTTCGAATTCAAGTGCTCTGAGACACGATAATGTGATAAACGTATGTTTCGTTTATGATAACTACTTAAATATTTATTGGAACTTCAATTCTATTACAATTATATTTTTATAGGTCTAGCTATAGAAAAACTGTTATGATGAGAGACTTTTAATAGTTAACACCAAATTTTTGTTAATGTTATTAAATTTCTGTAATTACCACCGATTTCCAACAAATCTTTTTTCTGTGTAACTGAGTAGTAAGAAACCCGCCCTAAGAGTTCTATATTCGTCTGTGCCAAAGCTTATATACCCTTCACCATGGTGTGTTAAAAAAAAACAGTCAGTACCAAAAAGTCCTCTTTTACATCACTTACTTCATCATGCATAATTTCATGTTTCTAGATTCAATAATATAGAAAATTCCAAAAAAATGTCTCTTGAAAAACGAAAAAGTACGCAAAAGTTCCCTTTTATTGGTTCTTACCTAATTCAGACTCTTCATACTTAATTTCAAATATCTAGGGTCAATGTTATTGAAAACAACAAAGTACCAAGAACTTCACTTTTTTTGGTTCTCACCTAATTCCGACTCTACATACACTTATACACTTAAGCTACGTTCACAATGTTGGAGTACTCCAACATTAATAAAAATTGGTCACAAAGTTCCCTTTTATTGGTTCTTACCTAATTCAGACTCTTCATACTTAATTTCAAATATCTAGTGTCAATATTATTGAAAACAACAAAGCACCAAAAAGTTCACTTTTTTTGGTTCTCACCTAATTCCGACTCTACATACACTTATACACTTAAGCTACGTTCACAATGTTGGAGTACTCCAACATTAATAAAAATTGGTTACAATTTTTATTAATTTTATGGTATATTGGATGGTTTGTACCATAGAATATAAAGAAATTAGGGCTTGTCAGTTGGTACCTAAAGGAGTTGTCATTCGATACCTAACTCTAAGAATTTATTCTTGTATAAGTATTGTAGCTCCAACCACTTTCACCACTGATTCCAAACCTACATAGTTGCATAAAAACGTACTTAAAATTTTTAGGAAAAATATAAAACATTTAAATGTATACTTTCACAGTTTTTATACCCTCCACCACCATCAGTGGTGATAGAGGGTATATATAACTTTGTCATTCCGTATGTAACACCAAGAAATATTCATCTGAGACCCAACAAAGTATATATATTCTGAGTCGATCTAGCTATGTCCGTCTGTCCGTACATATTCCAGGAAATTTGGTTTTTTGTTAATAACTTCCGTCGTAATGCAGATATCTTCACAAAATTTTATAAAATTAAATTTTATGACAATAGAATTTATTCAGAGGAAAAATTTTTTGGATGGGTCCATAATTGGTCATAGCTCCCATACAAGATCCCCTCCCGAAAATCACTTAAACGCACATAACTCAGTACTTATTGAAGATATCGATATAAAATTTGGTACAAGTATTGCTCTTATATACTGAAATATAACCATGAAAGTTTCTTTGGATCAGTCCATATTTGGTCATAGCTCCCATACAAGGTCCCCTCCAGAAAATCATTTAAACGCACATAACTCATTACTAAATTTAGATACCGATATAAAATTTGGTAAGAGTATTGCTCTCACATAAAGAAATATTACCACGAAATCTTTTTCCGATAGGTACAATTATTGCTCATATACAGTGAAATAATATTGTGAATTTTTTTTCGATCGGTCCATAATACAATGTTCCCTTCCGAAAAATAGAAAAAACGCTCATAACTCATAACCAAATATTGATATCCATACATTTAGCAAAAATATTGCTTTTATATACATAAATTTACTATAAAATTGTTTTACGATCGGTCCATATTTGGTCATAGCTCTCATACTAGGTCCAGAAATCACTTAGATTTACAATATTTATTACCAAGTAATGATATAGACACAGAATTCTGAAATTTTGTCTTTATATACATAATTGAACATAGCTCCCATACAAAGTCCTTTTACGAAAATCTTTTAAACGCACATTACTTATTACCAAATTAAGCTATTGATACATAATTTGGCAAAAATATTAGTTTTGTATACTTCTATTTCTCCTATATTAGTTCCAGCCCCTAAAAGCGCTTTAACCGTATTTAAAGAGCGTTATCAATTTGTGTTGAACAAAATTTTATGTAGAACAAAATTATATATTTATTTGTATTTTGAAAATCTGTAAATCTTTGACACACATACATAGATGCAAAATACTAAATTTATAATGTTCAACAAATAATGGAATTATAATAGATTTAACTTTTGGTATTTTTTCTATTAAAGACATAAGAAAACAAATATTTGATCAATTAGAAAACTAATAACATAAAAGTAGCTGGTGAAGGGTATTTAAGATTCGGCACAGCTGAATATAGCACTCTAACTTGTTTATATTTTTATTGCACATTTGATCTGTAAACATTTTATTAACTCATTTTTAATCTCATTTTTATTCTCATATTTGCAAAACAATATGTTTATTTTATATTTATTTCCCATTTTTAATACCAAAATTTACAACTTCGTTTTTTTTTTCTAGTTTTATTAAAATTCCGCGAA
Organism: Lucilia cuprina; assembly: GCF_022045245.1. Lineage (NCBI taxonomy): Eukaryota > Metazoa > Arthropoda > Insecta > Diptera > Calliphoridae > Lucilia > Lucilia cuprina. Next base: position 17,104,205 of record NC_060951.1, read on the forward strand.
GACGGAAATCTGTCTTTTCACAAGAAAGACAAAAATTTCTACATATACTGAACATTGCTTTTTGGGCAAGAAGATACCGGTGACAGACAAAGTTAAGTACTTAGGAGTAATACTTGACCGAAAATTAAAATGGAGATACCACATAGAGGATAGGATCAACAAGGCACATCGGTGCTGGGCGATATGTAGGAGAACCATAGCTATACTATGCCTATGCATAGGCATGAAATGGGGTCTTAGTCCTACTATGACAAATTGGCTTTATAAAAGTGCAATTAGACCAATTCTAGCTTATGCTTAATATTCCACCCATTGAAACATATTTAAGATATGAGGCGGCGCTTACAGCCGAACGGCTCTTTACTTTAAGCGAACTGGCCAAAAACGGTTATAGGACACGCCATCAATGTATACTGGACACATTTGAAGGTTATACGCATTCATCGGACGTGCCTGATCGCATACCACACACTGAATATGTCGGAAACTTTGAAACGCTAATCCCAGATAGAATGTTTTGGTCAAGCGGAACATTAGAGCAAATACCATTAGGCATCCGTTGCTACACGGATGGCTCTAAATTAGGGGACAAAGTGGGCCTGGAGTTCTATATTGAAGACCCAGAAACAGAAATATACCACCGTTTATCTAATCATAACACAAGCTTCCAGGCAGAAGTACGAGCAATAACGGAATGTGTAAATTGGATTAGAATAAATATGGCGCTTACAGGGCTTAATATATTTACCGACAGCCAGAAGGCAAATTTGTGCGATATCAGGTGATAGAATTAAATCTAAGACCGTATTGGATTGTAAGAAAGCTTTACCTGAATACTCTCCCAGAGGCAAGGTTCACATCATATGGGTACCAGGCCACTCGGGAGTAGTCGGCAACGAAAGGGCTTTAAAGGGAAGGGAGCTCGACGTAGTTAACCTGACAAACGCAAAACCATTCGACGCAACAAAAGCTGAATTAAAAATATGGATGAGAGAATCCCATAAGGCCTCTTGCAATAATGAAACGGTGGGTAGAACCACAAAGATTCTATGGGGTGACCCTGATGAGAGCAAGACGAGAAATCTTCTCAAAATGAGCAAGTATGAGGTTAGTATGATGGTACGTGTTCTCAGTGGACATACAGGATTACGAGCACATCTATACAAAATTGGACGTACGGACTCAGACGAATGTAGAGCATGTGGAGAGGACAGTGAAACTCTGGAGCACTTTCTTTGCCATTGTCAGGCATTCGCCGAAGTTAGATCCAAGTATCTAACCTAACTCGATAAGCCACACACCATCACAATTCGTTTTTATGTGCGTTTTGAGTTGCTAGGAACCATATCGATTGACCCTTATATCCTGGCGATATAAGGGTCATGCCTCTTTTTCATTTTAAACTATTTGTAAGAATTTTTATACCCTTCACCTTCGTGAGATGGGTATATATAAGTTTGCCATTCCTTTTGTAATTTCTATAATATAATTTTCCGACCCTATAAAGTATATATATTCTGGATCCTTATAGATAGCGGAGTCGATTAAGCCATGTCCGTCTGTCTGTCTATCTGTCCGTCTGTCTATCTGTTGAAATCAGTTTTAAAAGGTTCCCAGATATCGGCGAGATCCGAATCTTCAATAATTCAGTTAGACATGATTTCGAGAAGATCGCTATTTAAAATCAGCGAAGTCGGTCTATAAATAAGGGAGATATGAGCAAAAATCCGAGACAACCTCTGAAAATGTCATCAAAAAAGCCACTTTGTTAAAAAAGCAACAACAACACTGTGATGTACATGTGCGTGTGATGCCCAGCAGTTCGACGGGACAGTCCCGAACTGACCATTTAACCTACCACTTGTGGTAGCCCCTAGCAACCTGACTACCCAGGTGACCAACCATATTAACATGGGCTTGTCCTACGAGGAAGTCAATCGTCACTCTACACCCTACAAATAGACAGAAAAGAGACGATTGACTCCGCTCTTGCTTACAAAGGGGACAAAGAGTTTATTTGAGACGAAATACCAAAAACATACGAATTAGAACCAGACAGGTGGTAAGATATTAATGGAAATAAAATTTAAAAATTTCAAGTGTCTACTCTTTAGAATACTATGGGGCAATAATGTGACGATTGACCTGAAAGATATAAATTTGAGTCAACCAGATGGTGGCATATTAGTAGAAAGTAATAATTATTTCTCCAAAAGATGGGTAAAATAATACTTTCGGAAGTACAACAAAAAAAGCTACTTTTAAGAGTATAATCTCTATGTTACTTGAGGACAGTAAAGAGATGACTGTCTCCGCTCCCGCTTACAAAGAGGACACTAAAGTGACGACTGTCTTCATTCTCGATTACAAAGGGTACATTCGTGACGAATGACCCAAAACATACGAATTACGATCATCCAGGTGGTTAACTATTAGTGGAAATTACTGTCTTTTTCGTATGCATTGACTCTTTGTCGAACTGCTGGGTGTATTTGGTTTTATTCAGCTGTGTATTTTTTGTATGTTTGGATGCTGTTCTGTTCTCACAAGAACAAGGAGATAAAGCAGTAACATGTTGGTAATACAGCTCATATTTGTTTGAGGGTGGTATTACAGTACAACGGTTAATATTTCTATCTGCTACAGTTTATATTTGTTTGTGTGTATGTTATGTGTGACATGTGTGCAGAGATACAAAATAAATAAAAACTGTTTTTGAAACATACTTGCCAAGAATAAAGGTAGGGCTTACTTCGCCTCTAAAGCTGTCATATTCAAAATTGGGAAAGTGCCGATTGGAAGGGCTGTTACAACAAGCCTCGAAAAGAACACGTAAAAACCTAAGAACACAGCATCAGTAGCAACTACTGATAACGTTGAGAAGTCAAATCCTAAAAGCGAGGAAGTTACCACTAACTCGCCAAAAGAAGGTACAGCTGCCATTTCCAAAATCGGAGAGGCGCCGATTGAAAGAGCTGTTAAAACCGCTCCCGATAAGGACACTAAAACACCTAAGACAGTAACCAAAGCATCATTAGCAAGTACTGGCAATGTGGAGGAGTCAAATCCTAAAGGCGAGGAGGAAATCACTCACTCGCCAGAAGACAGAACAGCAGAGCTCTCCAAAATTGGGAAAGTGTCGATTAAAAAGACTGCTCTTCCTATGCCTGATAGGGACACCGCAGTGCCATCAATAGCCACTACAGGTTACCCGAAGGAGCCAAATCCAACGGGCGAGGAGGTGATCACTAACTCGCTGGAAGACAGTTTAAGTGGATGACAATGATTGAAGTTATCCAAATAAACCTCCATCGGAGCGAGAC
>NC_060951.1:17107627-17109396 GCF_022045245.1 Lucilia cuprina
ACGGACAGACATCGTTGGAATAAGAATGTGATTTTGTGTCGATTGGACCATAGGTGTGGATCCAATATTTACAAAGCATAATACCCTCCGCATTATAGTACTGTAGGCAATTAATACCATGAATATACCGAAAACCGTGTGTTTTTAAGCTTTATGTAAAAATAAGAAGAGAAAAGATATGTTAGATGATAGGCAGAATGGACTTTCAGATGGTGTACAACATTTTATAAATAAGATTGACTTGGCGCTGTTATAATCTCTCAAAAAAGGGCAAAAATGGTGTTTCCAAACTCCAGGAAACGATATCTCAAATCCCAGATGTGATGTAGAAAATTTGGATTCAGCATGGCTCAATCCTTTAGAAAGGTATAACTCAGGGTTCTCTTACCTGTTCTGACCGATTGGTGTATGATACATAGATATGTATATCTCATGAATATAAATGATCAATAATCTCATGGAAAAAATTTTGTGTTCTTATCAGCCTATGATAATTTTTTTATGTATTTTGATAAATAAAATAATTAATAAAAGCTATTTTAAAACCAAAAACAAAAATAAAGTTAGTTATTATTTAATCCAACCAATAGTTTCGGTTATTAACACCGAATTCGAATTTTTTATTCAGTTGTGTCTACCAATAATTCAGCAAGAGAACATTGCTCTTACCATATATTCGGCAATTCTAATCGAATTTTGGTATAGTTGTTGCAACCGACCAAATTCGATTGGCAACAAATTCGGTTATCACAACGAATCTGTTTTCTCTGTGCAAAAAACAGATCGATGATAAATCGATTACCATGATAAATATTTAGTTAAACTAATTAAAATTGTATCGCTGTTATTGAAAAACTGTATACTTAACTGATTTTCTATATTCAGTATTAAAAAACAATAATACTAATCGAATTGTGGTTTTAGCAATTTCTAAATCAATAATTTGAACTGAATTGTATCGGTTATTAAATTCATTTGGCAATTCAGTAAATGCAGCCGACTTTTATTTAGGATTAAAACGTAAGAACATCAAATATTAGTCGCTACAACCGAAAAACAGTAGGAAGTAAAAAATATTGAGGACTGCAACCAATTATCAATTGAAGTAATTATTTAAAATTTAATTACGGTTAAAGGAACCAAATTCGATGTTCAGAACCGATTAATTGGTAATTATAGTTGACGTATACACAAATAAATAAAGTAAAACGAATTTATAATATAAAAAAACCTAATTACATTTGAGGATAAATTAATGCAGAAATTTGGATAAAAAAAGGTAATGTTTGGTGTATTTTATATCTTATAATCTATTTTGTGTTATTTTTCTATAATTTTTAATAATTTTACAGCAGCGGAAAGGCGTGGAAAGATAGTGTTCCTTTGAAAATGTTGAGCAGAATCAAGAGCAAAATCCCTATTTATTACCATGAAAATCTCAAAGCAAAAGGGGAGAAGTTATTTTATATTTATACGTTTTGTACGTTTATACATATTTATATTGTATTGTAACTACTTTACACAAAATAAATATATTTTCAAATACACATAATCCACAAATTGTTTTTCTATAAATAATATTTCAGTTGCTAATACCAATAATTTCAATCCAGATTACCAAGGTTAGGTTAGGTTAGGTTTGCAGGCTGTCCCTTGCAGTTCGCATTAGGGGCACACTTGGGTTCATGTTATGATCCCTTTGTGGTACCTGAAAAGAGAAAGAAAACGGTCGGCGTATTATTACACTTCGACCCATCTACTCTGGTTTC
>NC_060951.1:17109496-17143215 GCF_022045245.1 Lucilia cuprina
TCATATTTATATATAAATTGATTATGCCTTATAAATTTTAATTTATTCTATTTACAAAATTATAAAACTCGCGATTAACTCGTTTTGACTCGAATCGCGAGCGAGTTCTATTTAGATTTATTCGCAGGAAAATGAATTATTTAAATCGCTCGAATTAAACTCGCTCGCTCGCTCGAATTGAATTCGATCGCTATCTGTACCCTTTTTAAAAGCTTGGTTACTATTACTGTAAATATAGTGTACACGACTATTTTTGTTTATTATTCGGTAATATGGATTGAATTATTGGTATTTGCAACTGAATAACTTTTTATTGAAAACCAATTTGTGGATTTTGTGTATTTTAAATACATTTCATTATACCCTACACCACTATTGTGGGGAGGGTATTATACGTTTGTGCTGATGTTTGTAACATACAAAATATTGGTCCAATACCCACCTTAAAGTATACCGATCAATTCAGAATTTAATAGTCGATTATGACATGTCCGTCCGTCTGAACTTTGGACCAAGCATATTTTTTGGCACAGGGACGAAGTCTATTGAAAATGGTTGAAATCGGTGCATTATTTCACCTAGCCCCCATACAACCGTACCTTCCGATTTAAATGCCATACTTACGTCAAATATTCTACTATCTCTCTAAAAATTGGCACAAATAAGTTTTATATAAGTATAAATGGCACTGCAGATTTTCGTAAGGATCGGCCCTTATTTGACTCTAGCCCCCATTAAAACCACAATACGATTATAATTATGTTACTTTAATACTGAATATAGAAAATCAGTTAATTTTGCAGTTTTTCAATAACAGCGATAAAATTTTAATTAATTTAACTAAGTATTTATCATAGTAACCGATTTCCAGTCGATCTCTTATCTGTGTGTACTAGTAGTTTTCTAAATCCATCCCATCAAATTCTCTAAAGATGACCTTATATGAGGGGTATGGGTATTTATGCCCTACACCACTATAGTGGGGAGGGTATTATACGTTTGTGCTGATGTTTGTAACATACAAAAATATTAGTTCAATACCAAGTTCTTTATGACCTTTAGTAATGATAAGAATGCTAGTACTAAGATGCACCTTAATTCTCTTGTTTATGTAACGCATAGACATTATGAGATATAATTAGAAATAGATTATATTCTTATCACTAGGCACTTGAAAACCCACCCTTAAATGGGAATATGAAATTGATAAGATTGAATGCATAAAAAGAGTGCATGAGGTCTTATCTTAGTTCTAAGTTAGTTTTAAGATTTTGTTTAATAGTTAAGTTTTTAGTTTTAAAAATAAATTTAGTGTTATTCAAGATTCGTAAGAGTGTTTTACAACCACTCGCGGTCTTGTAACATTCACCGGTAAATTTTGTATTTTTACTTAATACATTTTTTACAATTGAAAATGATTGAAATCGGGCCTTATTTGACCCTAGCCCCCATACAAACTCCCCTTCAAAAAATGTCTAAAACGTCTAAAATTGACTTGTAACCATTTGAATCGCAATCAAACTCAACAAAACTAACTAAAATTTAAAAATATATCCTTTTCCTAAATTCACCGAGGATCGGCCCATATTTGACCTATATAAAACCTTTTGAAAATTTTGTTTTTATTAATAAATTAAAATAAATTAAATACTTTGGAATTAAACTAAAATTCAACTTAAAAGTTTTTTTATGAAAAAAAAAATTTTAAAAATAAACTCATGGTGTAGGGTATTATATGGTTGGCCATGCCCGACTATATTTTTCTACTTGTTTCAATTATATCCACATAACTTTTTCTAGACCGATTTTTGTTCATTAGTTTATACAACTTGTTTACATTGAATATCATCGATGTACTTGCATGTAATTAGCGTTAATGTAATTTGCAAAAGGGGGCTTATATGCGGTGTAGGTAAATTTCTGCTACATTCCACATGAAATTTGGTAGTAAGATTAACGTTCGCATAAAAGTTTCTTATGTCGACTTTCATAACCGTATTTTATAACTCGTTTTTTAAGCTAGCAATAACCGTTTAATTAATTTTCTGAAGGGGGCCTTATATGGGGGTTAGTGTCAACTATGGACCGATCCACATAAAAGTTGGAAGAGAGATTTTGTGTAAAATTTGTTATATTAGTATTTTTATGTCATTAATGACAGATAAAGCCAATCTCTGAAGGGGACCTTGGACCGATCCTCACTAAATTCATCTATATTCATCAATGATCGTTTAAGTCATTTTCGGAAGGGGATCTTATATGGGCGGTAGGATCATTTATGGGTCGATCCTAAAATAGAGAGGTTTTGGTCCGTAAGAAACTTACTTATACCGAATTTCACCGCTATACTCGAATGTTTAGGCCAGTAATGAGTGCTAAAGTCAATTTCTGATTGGACCTTATATGGGGGGTAGGGTCAATTTAGGACTGATCCTCAAAAAAATTGGTAGCATGAATGTTTTGGCTCATATATAACTTATTTATGTCGAAGTTCATCGCTATACTCGCAGGCTTAGGTCAGTTTTATTGATTGTAAAATTAAAATAGTAAACGGAAAGTAAAATTAAAAAGCAAGTTTGTTCCATTTTTAAAAAGTGTGAGTGTATTGGTATATAAAAAAACTTAAAAGGCTTAATTGGTTTGACTATGACAATAAGTAACTTTACTGATTACTGAAAAACACAAAACATATATATATTAAATGAGGTTTAACCAAAGAATGAAAATTATCTTTGTCAAAAAAACACGCCCTACGTGTAAAACACCATTTACACATAACCGAAATCTACTAGATTTCATTTAAAATCTCTTTATAAATCTATACCGTTTATACTTACTATTTTTGACATTTAGGAAGATTTATTTTTGCTAACATGAAATGTGATGTGAATCTTACCTCTGGGAGAGTATTCAGTTAAAGCTTTCTTACAATACAATGCGCTCTTAGATTTAAATATATTAAGCGCTATGGGCACCATATTTATTTTTTATCCAATTTACGCATTCCCTTATTGCTCGTACTTCTGAATGTAACCTTGTGTTATGATTTGGTAAACGGTGGTATGTTTCTGCTTCTGGATTTTCAATATAGAACCCCAGCCCCATTTTATCCCCCAATTTAGAACCATCCGTGTAACAACGGATTCCTACTGGTGTTTGCTCTAATGTTCCGCTTGACCAAGACATTCTATCTGGGATCAGCGTTTCAAAGTTTTCGACATATTCTGTATCTGGTATACGATTAGGCACGTCCGATGATTGATGACGTGTCCTATAACCGCTTTTGGCCAGTCCACCTAAAGTAAAGAGCCATTCGCCTGTAAGCGCCGCCTCATATCTTAAATATGTTTCAATGGGTGGAATATCTAGCAACGTTTCCAGAGTCTTGGTTGAAGTAGTATACATGGGATAATAAATAGATACAACGGAATAACGGTCTGGAACAGTTATTTTGTTGAGAGCCCTGTAATCCCCACAGGGCAGCCACATATCGTTACCTTTTAACACCATTTTGAGGGGACTGGACCACGAACTTTTGGATGGTCGACAAATACCAAGATTTAGCATGTACTCAAACTCTTGTTTAGCAATTTTTTAATATTTCTGGAGACAATCTACGCTGCTTTGGCATACACCTGTGACCGGCAGCAGTTTATCGCTAGGTATTGTGACATCAAAGAATTCCTTAAGGATTAATTGAAACTTACCAGAATCATATGAAACGCTTTTCAAAGTGAAATCTTGAGGCTTTGAACAAATGACAGTCGTTTTCAGATTTGAATCTGAAGCAGAATCTACTAAGCAGTTATTTTTGACATCAGCTAGCAGTCCATAGTGTTTAAGAAAGTCTGATCCTATTATTGTGTTACGTCAGCCACAACAAATGACCGGAGGAATCTTCTTCGTAGACCAATATTGCAGTTGATAACTTTTTTACCATATGTTCGAATTTTTGTGTTGTTGGTAGCATAAAGAACAAATGAGTTTGGGGGTTTTGATTTTTCTTCGTCTGTGGTAGGATATACTGATAATAAGGTACCTGAAATTCGACTCAGGGTCTTGAATTGACAGGCGACATATTTGTTGGCTAACTTCACCCGTCACCATAGGTGAAGTGCCTATTTGTTTTCCGATGATTTAAATGAACGTGGTGGGCGACATTTTGCAGCTCTAGATCCAAATCTATGATGATACCAACAGAATGTTTTTTCAGAAGGAGAACGAGTTCGATTTCTTGACATATTTCTCGAAAAACTTCTATTGCGACGACAATTACCAATCGAATGTCGTGTGTATGTGTGGTTTTGATTAAACATCTGTTTGGTCGATGACCAATCAGAAGACAAAACAAACAGGAAAGACAAAGTGCCAGATTGCCAGCGGCGCTGGTATGCCCGCGAATTGCTCGGCTAAAGCACGCCGGGTGGGGTGCTTTAAATAAAAGTAAAGGGCCTCGAAGTGGTGTCTCCATACATACTATACCTAACGAACAATTTGCTCCTTGCTGGTGTCGATGCCAAGAGATCACCCTCCCACTCGGAATTGTATCCCGCCATGACATCCTATCGTAGGGATGTCCCAGACTTTCCCCACAAACATTTACCTTCCCTACTTACCGCCGAGTTTACTTAATCTTATCCAATCATTTTAAATGATAACAAATTCGAAATTTTCAGTCAAACATTATAATAAGATTTAGTTTTATTGAAGCAAAATTACTCCAAATAATATTTAACAATACTAGGTTTTGATTTAAAATTTAGTTTAGTTTTAAGTTTTAATATTTTGAATTTAGATTTAGTTTTAAATTTAGGTTTTTAAATTTAAAATTGAGATTAAGTTTTAGATTTAAATTAGAATTTAAATTTAACTTTAGTTTTAGATTTTGGATTTATATTTAGTTTTAGTTCTAGGTTTAGATTTAGGTTTAAAATTTAGAATTTAAATTTAGTTTTAGATTTAGACTTTAAATTTTGGATTTAAATTAAGTTTTAGGTTTAGATTTTAAATTTAGAATTTATGCTTTCAAATTTATGTTTACGTTTCAAAGGTTCATAATTTCGCTTGCGGATAAACCGGATCTGGTTATTCTTTTTCTGCGGCAACTATCTGGGTTACGGGAGGCAATTATCGTGATGGAAGTTTATGGCGGATGAGGCTTTCCTGTCCTTCCGTATGGTGTCCGGATGTATAGGTATTCACGTAAGTATATACAAAATCTATTCCACCAAATTCCTTTTACTTAATTTTCTCTTTTCTTTTATGGGAAACTACTTACAAATTTTTGGGAAACCTATGGAATAAACACCGCGATGGGACTACTATTAAGGGCTAGAGCTCTACCCTAACAACGCGCACGTGTGGGCATCAAAACGAGATGCACGTGTGAGAATCAAGTCGGAAAACCAAAAGGATATCAGAGCACCCCAGGCGTGGTGGTGCTGGAAAGCAGCTTCTATCTCGTTGGATGGAGTCGTGTTGAAGTGGCTTTGGAGGTTTGTTGCTTTGCGTTTGTTTAATTTAAAATTTAGTTTTAAGATTAGCTTTAAGTTTAGTTTTATGTTTAATTATTTTTTTTTTTTTAAATAAAATTTATGTTATTTATAAAAAAAATAAAATGAAAAAAAAAATTTTTTTATTATAAATCCATTCTTCTTTATTTGGAGCATAAATCAAAAAAATCGGTTACCAATATGGCTTCAACAAATTTTCAGCAATTTGTTTGCCTACATAAAATTTTTTTCTAAAGCTATTTGTTTTTGTTTTTATTCCTCTCCTTCTTTCTCAAAAAAAAAATCCCTTCTTCATTGTGTTGCCACCTGTTTAAGTTTCTTCTTCCTCTATTCAGTAGCTCTACTACAGTGTGCATACGACAAACCCCACCACTCCTGTTATCCATTCCTCGGATACAGGATGGGATGGAAAAAACGCCCCCTAATTTTCCTGAACTACCCTAATGTCCTAAAACTTTTCTGGGATTTTGGGTATTTCATTATTCCCATACAAAAATTTGCACTATGGCAAGCCTTATTCATTCGAGAACAAAAGTAGAACTCTGTACCGCCGTTGAAAACTGGCTAGGCGGCGACGTACTGTGAAGAGCTGCTTGAATAAATGGAAGAGGATGAGGCAAATAAGAAAAATACTACGCGTGGGTGAAGAAGAAGCACCAAAAAAAAAAACACAATGAAAAAACGAGGTAAGCATTTTTCTGGTAAATAAACAATAAAATAATAAAAATTTTAATTTAAATTGTTTAAAATAACATAAAATTTTTTTCTTTTGTTTCTTTACAGGTTCTGGTGGAGATTTATGGCCAATAAAGGGGATTTTAAATAAGGTAAGTAAAAGTGTTATACGAAGGAAAATTTTATTAGTGGTGTTGTTAACACAATCAATTTTTTTCTTTTCTTTACAGGGATCATGTTGGCTGCCTTGAGCCTATAAAAAAACTTGATGGCCGATTCTGAAAGATGGCGGATCAAAGCAGAATGAAAGTAAAAAAAGTGTGGAAATTATTTTAATTATTTCTATAAAATTTTCCAATAATTTTGTTTTAAATTTTTCAGGTTTTGTTCCAGAAATTGCCGGTGTACTATGGATTAAGTGGTTCCGGAAATTTAAGGTAAGTGAAATGAAGTATTTTTGAAAAATAAAAAGTGGAATTTGGTGCATAAAAAAGGTTAAAAAAAATAATCGAATAAAATAAAAAAGGTTTCGGAAAACGTGGTATCGGAATAAATTAATCTTGGAATTTACAGTGCGGGTAAAAAGTAAACGTACAAACAAAAATTAACTGAAAAAAATTTAAATCGTTTCGGATTAATTAAAAGAGAAAAATGTTTCAAAGTGACTGGAATTTACAGTGAGCATAAAACGTGTACGGACAAAAAAAATAATTCAATTAAAAATAGTTGAAAAACAAATGTCTAGAAAATTACAGTGGTTCTCAAAAGTGACAAAAATTTTTTTTGAAAATTTGGGATTTGGAAGATACAGTGAGTGAGAAAAGTGGTATTAAAAAAAAGAAAATGACTTTTACTTCGTTTTTGTTTTCTTTTTAGAAAAATGTGATTGTAAAATTTAGCAAAGTGTGCTTTAAAGTGAAAATAAAAACTTATACAGTGAGATTCAAAAGTTAAGTAACAAAAAACATTTCTTATGGTTTTTCCTTCTTTCTTCAAATTCAGTGAACTGAATTAATGAAACAATCGAAAACTAAAGTCTTAAAATTTACAGTGGCCATCAGAATTTGTGACTCAGTTAAATTTAAAATTAAAAAAAATATGTAAACAAAATATAAGTGAACATTGACCAAAACCTTTTGTAACCAAACCAAAAGAAAAATTATGTAAAAATAATTAATAAAAGTTAATCCACTACTTTCAGGTCTTAAAATTCAGGTGGACCAACTCTAGTCCCTAGACCTCTTATTCCGTTTGGGATTGGTAAGTAAAAAAAACTAATTTACTATACTATTATTTAGTCGAAATTATTGTTTCAAATCTTTGGCGTGAAATACCCCCAACAATTTCCTTGAAGGTTTTCTTTTATTACCTATAGGTCTGACAATACGATATTTCAGGAATTTTCTCGCTAGCTTGGAATTGAAATTATTTTTAAAGTCGCTTTGTTGGAAGTTGCGATGATAAACCTCCTGAGCAGATACAAACTTAACTTGACGGCAACGGGTGTTATAGGACTTTTCGTTCTTCAAATATGCCTTATGCAAATTTTCACGAATTTGCTGCCGTATTAAATCCATTTTTACAGGTTTTTACGGGTTTGGATCATGTAGAATTTGTATTTGCTTCTTTGCAAGATTGTATACACTTCCATGCGGAATCATATTCATGCCAAAAAGTGCGAAGTATGGTGTAACTCCGATTGATGTTTGTACTGATGACCTTAACGAATATTCTATTTCTGACAGGTATTTGTCCCACTCAAGGGCTCCAAGGGCTCTCGATCTGCTCAATGACCCCAAGATTAAGCATCCTACCAGCTCTGCGTACATCAACTTCTGCACAACTGGTGAGACTGGATAATGTTTGTCTTTAATCGATTGTATGGGTTTCTTTGAGAAACACGGGAATTTTGCTACCACCACATCTAATGCCGACTTTTGCCCAGTAGTAAGAATATGAGTTTTGGTTACATCCTTCGTCTCCTCAGACTCCGGACACAAATTAACCCCGTTAGTAGTAATGCTATGTATACTAGGAAACAGACCGAAACTTTTCATAAAATCTACCCCTAAAAATAGAGGCCTATTTAAAGTAGGTACTAGATATAGAGTCACTTCATTATTAAAATTAACTTTGGTTTTTACTCGTCCAACAATTATATGTGGACTGCCATCGGTCGTTTTTAGATAGGACAAAAATTTAAAAACTTGAAGACCTGATTCCTCCACTAACTCCATGCAGCCCTTACCTAGGCAAGACACCGTGGCTCTACTGTCTAACAGCCCATCAATCTCACAACCATTTATATTAATCTTTAGATAAAGTCTAGCATCCTTGCCCTCATACAAACTCGTAGACAAAATTTCATTCTTGATCTTCTTTCTAATTTTATACCTAATGTTCATAATTTCAACAAATAGATATCTAAAGTGTAAAATATCTAGTAGATAACTTTACCAAAGGGGTAAGTTGACATGTATTTCAAATCAGTACCTATGAATTAAAATTACCAAATATTTTTACACCAAAGGTAACTATGGACTGATACATACCTATTTGTTGAAATTACGGGCATAGTCTAGCTTTCTGAATTATATTCGATACTTGACCAAAAATCCTAGATTTTGCTTCAGCGTATTCCCGAATTCTTTGATGAAGCGGTTTAATTATATGAACTTATGGTTGTTCATCGGCAGGCATTATGCCTACAGTATTAACTAGAATTTTAGTCGGTCTAAAGTGTTCGATACCAGGGTCAACCGGGATTAAGGTAGGGTTAAATGAGTCTCCCCAGTTTGGGACTCGCTCCCCTTCAGGTTTCCCTGACATTTAGGGCACTTAGGAGTGACTACGTCATCCCTACCACATCTAAAACAAAATATGCGCCTATTAGGTGAAGGACAATCCACGAAACTCTGGCTTGGCTGCTTACAATTCCAGCAAATATACCGGCTACTAGTGGCTAAGGCGTCGATTTCGAGGGTTGGTATAGGCACTTCATCTCCAAACTGGAGTTCATGGACTCGAGCTGGGCGGGTTGTCTAGACTGGAAAGTCTGCCTCTGACTGGTGATTAAATTTTCAGCTCTTTTCGCCTGTTGACAGAACTCATTGATACTAGAAATGGTCACGGAAAATAGTAGATGTGACAATGACGGCTTTAGATTACTTTTCATAATCTCCACTAGGTCTCGTTCAGAATAAGGGTTTCGCTGTTGATTTCTTAGCTTCATCACACCATTGTAAAAACTTTCAAAGCTTTCCATCGGCAATTGGCGACGATCCATAATTTGTGTTTGTAACTGGAACTCGTTCTCAAATCTTCGGAACTGGGTAAGAAATGCTCCCACCAACTCATCCCAGCACTCATGGACTTCGGGGTTCCGTCGAACTTAATGCCTCATCTGGACAAATCCACCTTTCTTTGAACGGCGAATGCTCCGTCAGTAGGCCAACTTAGAGCTTGTAAGGATTGAATTGGTGCTGGAAAAACTGGATTTGCATTTGGTGGTACATAATGCGGCTGTGCGTTATTAGCAGGTGGAGGTGCTGCCGGTGGCATGCTGGAACGATATATATTCCGGCGAAGTTATCGTACTGTTTATAATAGAAGACTCGTGATGAAATCCTGAGCGTTCTTGTGCCAATGACATCTAATTTGGAAAACATCTCTTGAATTGTATTTTCAAGGTTAGAAATTCTTTCATCATTATCTGCAGAAACAGCATTGATTGATGTTACCGAATCATACTGGTCATGGATCTTATCGGCTATTAAACATAGTTTATCAATTGTATCATTACTAACCCTCGGGGGAGTTTTCCAGTTTTTCCTACCTAGCGCGTCCCCGGGTGGCGGATAGGGGGTGGTGATGGACCATCTGTCCTCTCCCAGCTTTAATGTCATTTAAGCTGAGGGAGGGCAGATTGTCCACTACCTGGGAATATTATATTCGCCGCGGACCAAAAAACTGGAAAAAACAAATATGGAAAATAAAAAGATAAAAGTTACGATGCAGACCCAGTACCGGCAGCAAGTGTTGATCTACTCGCGAGTCACGTGTCGTAGTCATTCTGCAGTCGTGAGCAAAATACTACTACGGAGGTGGGTACCTTGGCCTCCGTGGCGGACAATGCGTCAAGTGTAGGATGTATTCGGAGAGAGCTCTAAGCTACCTCAGCCTTTAAATACTGACTCTGAATCCTCAGATGATAATAATAAAGCATTATAGCAAATCCCAAAAAGGATGAAGTAGAGCAAATGGTGAAAGAGGTAAATGATAGCATAGCTAAACTACCTATTACAAAGAAAAGACTTTCTGGAGCACAGAGGAGGAAGTTGAAAAAGATGCTTCAGGAAATCATAGTTAGTTAATCCCACGACACTCCAAAGGAAAAATCGGAATCTTTAACTGATAATAAACTTAAGAAGAAAAAGAGCTTCCCGTCTTCTAATACACAGTCGAAGCCAAGCCATACTTCAGTCAAGGAAACCTCAATTGAAAATCCTTCGAGTAAGGGTGACAACGCCAAGCCAGATATTACGAAGACGAATACGTCGGCAAAATCAACCTCAAAGGTAAGGGTATCTCAAAAAAGCCTCAAAAACGAGAAAGGAGAAGCTAGATGGAGGAAAATGAAAAGAGCCGTCATCTTACGCCAAAGTTGCCAGAAGTAGGCACCGCTCTCTATGCTATGCAGTTTATGATGCCGGTAATCCGACAGGTAAAATTCCAATAGACCAACAGAGTAAAATAGAAGATCTGGTCAACAATATGATAGTGGACCACGCAATCGCTTCAAAAGGCAAACAACCAATAGAGAGCGAGAGCTGCGAGTTCAGCGTGGGCGTGATGTTGATAAGGTTGGCATCTCACCAATGTGCTACCACCCTAAAGAACTTAGTGGAAAGTATCCCTCCTCCCTGGGACGGCGTTAGGCTGGGACTGGCAAAGAAGAGAGGATGGGGCAGTAAACAGACTAATGAACGTATACTGGAAATTCTTCGTGGTCAAAATGCTGAGCTGGCCGGGATGGGAAAGAAAACAGGAAAGAAAAACCTTAGGGAACATGGCTAGTCTTGCCAAGAATAAAGGTAGGGCTTACTTAGCCTCTAAAGCTGTCATATTCAAAATTGGGAAGGTGCCGATTGGAAGCGCTGTTACACTACTGATAAAGTTGAGGAGTCAAATCCTAAAATCGAGGAATTTGCCATTAACTCCAGAAGGAAGTGTAGTTGCCCTTTACAAAATTGGGAAGGCACCGATTGAAAGTGCAGTTAAAACCGGCCCCGACAAGGACACTAAAACACCTACGTCAGTACCCAAAGCATCATTAGCAAGTACTGGCAATGTTGAGGAGTCAAATCCTAAAAGCGAGGAGGAAATCACCCACTCGCCAGAAGACAGAACAGCAGTGCTCTCCAGAATTGGGAATGTGTCTATTAAAAATACTGTTATTCCTATGCCTGATAAGAACACCGCAGAGCCATCAACAGTACCCACTGCATTAATAGCCACTTCAGCTACCCGGAGGAGTCAAATTCGAAGAGCGAGGAGGTAATCACCAACTGGTCGCTGGAAAACAGTTTAATGGATGACCATGACTGAGGTTATCCAAATAAATCACGTAAATTTCCAACTTTTCTACGCTGATACAGGATCTCGCCCAAGAACATGTATCTTAGGTCACAAGAACTTATGTTTTCTCCTCTCAACAGGATTATCAACATCGGATGCAACTGCGATGAAGCAAGGTCGTGGCAACATATTCCTTGCATCTGTTTACCAGCTTTTCGATTCTCCGACACTACCAGCAATGTCGGATCTGAAGAAGAAAATTTTAATAGGTTGTGATGCCAACTCGCACCATGTAGCTTGGGGTAGTACAAACACCAATCGCAGGGGACTATAAAGCTGCAGAGCCGGATGGCATTTTCCTGGCACTTTTGCAGATGGAGGCGGGATAAGTTTCGGTACATCTGGCATAGATATTCACTGAGTGCTTAAAAATAGCATGATGCAAGGGTAATATTTATACCTAAACCAGGGAAACCTAGCTATGCGACACCTAATTCCTATTCGTCCTTCCTACTTAAAACCTTGGAACGGATAGTTGAAAGCATTATTAAAAGCAGTATACCATACAAAGACCTTAAATACAAGCAGCATGCTTATGTAAAGGGACGATCAGTGGAAACCGCTTTAAACGAAGTCGTCCACTACATAGGTGAATCTTTCGATAGCAAACTGTATACACTGGCAGTATGCATTGACATCGAAGGCGCTTTCAATAACGTGCACTGATACCCTTGTCCATTCCCTAGACCAGTTTTATGTTGGCCGGGTGCTCCGTAACTGGATCAACTACATGCTAAGGAACAGATGGATAAGCTGAAAAATGTACGATATCACTATTAAGAACAAGGTATTTCGCGGTATACCACAGGGTGGCATTTTGTCACCTCTACTCTGGGTTACCACGATTAATAGCCTCCTAAGGACCCTAACCGAGAAAGGACTTAGACCTGTCTGCTATGCAGACGATGTCGCAATACTTTTAAAGGGAAAGGATTCAAATTACTTGTGTAGAAGAGCTGAGGAAGCTCTGAATACGGCCTTGAGCTGGGCCCAACCGAGAGGCCTGAATGTTAACCCGGCGAAGACGGAAATCTGTCTTTTCACAAGAAAGACAAAAATTTCTACATATACTGAACCTTGCTTCTTGTGCAAGAAGATACCGGTGACAGACAAAGTTAAGTACTTAGGTATAATACTTGACCGGAAATTAAAATGGAGACCACATAGAGGATAGGATCAGCAAGGCACATAGGTGCTGGGCGACATCTAAGAGAACCATAGGCATGAAATGGGGTCTTAGTCCTGCTATGACAAATTGGATTTATAAAAGTGTAATTAGATCAATTCTAGCTTATGCTTCATTAATCTGGTGGACTGCTTTGGAGAAAAAGTGTAATATCAAACTACTACAGGGATTTCATCGTACATGTTGCTTGGGTATTATTGGTGCCATGTGTACTACTTCAACCAAGACTCTGAAAACGTTGTTAGATATTCCACCCATTGATACATTGAACGGCTCTTTACTTTAGGCGAACTGGCCAAAACCGGTTATAGGAAACGTCATCAATGTATACTGGACACATTGGAAGGTTATACACATTCATCAGACGTGCCTGATCGCATACCAGACACAGAATATGTCGGAAACTTTGAAACGCTAATCCCAGATAGAATGTTTTGGTCAAGCGGAACATTGAAGCAAATACCAGTAGGAAACTATTTAACGGGGCACGGCGTAAAAAGACCGCAGTATACTGGGATGAGTATCATAATAAACTTGGTGAATATAAGAAAATCGTTTGAAAAGCCTAACAAGACTCCTGGAAACTTTTCTGTGAACAGGTAGATAGCGTAAACGACGTATCGAAAAAAAATCCTATCCAAAACTAATGTCCAACCGGAATTCATGATCGATGACACGGCAGGAGGCTTGAGGATATGGGGGAAACAATGAAACTCCTAATGGACTCTTATTTCCCACCCGGTGTATCGAATAACATAGATGAACCGATATTGGAGGAAGGGAAGGGTAACGTGGAAATATTTATTACATTTAACATGGTTAAAAGAGCAATCAAGAGCTTTGTTCGCTATAAAGCTGATGGGCCGGATGGCATTTTCCTGGCAATTTTGCAAATGGAGGCGGGATAAGTTTCCGTACATCTGGCACAAATATTCACTGAGTGCTTAAAAATGGCATGATGCAAGGGTAATATTTATACCCAAACCAGGGAAACCTAGCTATGCGACACCTAATTCCTATTCGTTCTTCCTACTTAAAACCTTGGAAGGTTATACACATTCATCAGACGTAACTGATCGCATACCAGACACAGAATATGTCGGAAACTTTGAAACGCTAATCCCAGATAAAAGGTCTTGGTCAAGCGGAACATTGGAGCAAATACCAGGAGGAATCTTTGCTACACGGATGGCTCTAAATTAGAGGACAAAGTGGGCCTGGGGTTCTACTAATCATAACACACGCTTCCAGGCAGAAGTACGAGCAATAACAGAATGTGTAAATTGGGTTAGTATAAATATGGCGCCCACAGGGCTTAATATATTTACCGACAGCCAAAAGGCAATTAGGGCAATATCAGGTGATAGAATTAAATCTAAGACCGTATTGGATTGTAAGAAAGCTTAAACTGAATACTCTCCCAGAGGTAAGGTTTACATCATATAGGTACCAGGCCGCTCGGGAGTAGTCGGCAACAAATGGCGAATGTAATAGCTTTAAAGGGAAGGGAGGTCGATGTAGTTAACCTGACAAACGCAAAACCATTCGACGAAACAAAAGCTGAATTAAAAATATGGATGAGAGAATCCCATAAGGCATCTTGGAATAATGAAACGGTGGGTAGAACCACAAAGATTCTATGGGGTGACCCTGATGAGAGCAAGACGAGAAATCTCCTCAAAAGAAGCAAGTCTGAGGTTAGTATAATGGTACGTACTCTGAGTGGACACACAGGATTACGTGCACATCTGGACAAATTGGACGTGCGGATTCAGACGAATGTAGAGCATGTGGAGAGGACAGTGAAACTCTGGAGCACTTTCTTTGCCACTGTCAGGCATTCGTCGAAGTTAGATCCAAGTATCTTGGAAGAGATGTTATTCCGGAAATAACATTCTTAACCAACACTGATTGGAAGATTCTTAGGAATTACATCCAGGAAACTGAGTTTCTAAATATGGAAAAATAATACATTCAGTGTGTGGTATCAATTTTGAATATATTTTCTATTAAAGTTTTATTTTATAATGATCCTATTTAATCCAAATTATTTATAATAAGCTTTATAATATTTCAAAAATTCAGAATATAAAAAACAAAACTAATTAGATCAAAATTAAATATAATTTTATAAAAGTATTTCGTGTTTGTGAAAAATGTTCTTTCAATTTTTGAAGAATGAAATTGGAATTATTGTTTTCTATTTCTGGAGATGGTATAACAAGTTCACCAGGAATTCTAAGAGTTTCACTCTAAACCATTTCTGCTGGTGAACAGTTCAAATCTTCTTTAACCGAATTTCGCAAACCAAGAAGAATTATTGGAAGTTGGTCTGCCCAATTTAATGGATCATTCGATGCCGTTGTTGAAGCTTTAAGTTGTCGGTGTAATCTTTCAATCATACCATTTTATTGTGGATGTTAGCTGATGTATGTATTTTCTGTATTCCAAGAATTGTACATAACTGTGAAAATAAATTGGAAGTAAATTGAGAACCATGGTCTACAGTAACTTTGAGTTGTATACCAAAACGAGGAATATAGTTTTGAATAAATGACTTAACAATGTTTTAAGATGATATTTCTTAGTGGAAAAACTTCAGGCCATCTCGTTGTCCTATCTATAATAGTCAATAAATATCTATATCCTTTCGAAACAGGTAATGGACCCACAATACCGATACGTATGTGTTCAAATGTGCATTTGGGTATTTCGATGATAGGGGCTTTGGTATGAATAGTTACTTTTGATTTCTGACAACTAATACACTCTTTTACCCAATTTTGCATGTCCTTATTCATGAAAGGCCAAAAATATCTTTTTTGTATCATTTTTCCAGAAGATTCAAATCCAGGATGAGAAAGGGTATGAATTTTATCGAAAACAACTCTTCTTAAACTTTTCGGAATGTAAGGTCTTGGACTTTTTCAGTAATCTCGACTAAAATTTTAAAATTCTTCTCCGGTAATTCTATTTCCCTAATATTGTATTTATTTTTGAATTTAGTGTCTATTATATTTTCCGCAATTTCCTGTTTTGTTTTTCCTTTAAAATTTCAAAATTTATCATATTTGATGATACTAAATCTATTTCCGGTAATCTCGATAACATATCTGCAACTATATTGTCTTTGCCACTTATATATTGAATATCATTAGTGAATTGAGCAATATATTCCATTTGTCGTGGAGACCTATCTGTTTTCGAATCAAGTATAGTCAAGGGTTTATGGTACGTAAATATTGTAAAATCATTCCCTTCTAAAAAGTACTTAAAATTTTTAACAGAAAGATATATACCCAGTAACTCTTGATCAAATGTAGAATAACGTTTTTCTGCTGTGTTTAACTTCCTAGAAAAGTATACCAACGGTTCCCAACTATTGTCTTTTTGTTGTTGTAATACTGATCCAACAGCTACACCTGAAGTTTATACAGCCAAAGATATTTTAGCGTCTTTATTATAATAATTTAAATTTAATAAATTTAATAAATTTGTGTTTAACAATATTAAAAGCTTTTTCTCTTTCATTAGTCCACATAATGTTATTTTTTTCAAACGAGCTAATTGCTGTAATATGATCTTTGGAGGGTTGAATACCATGTTTTAAAATTTGGTAACTTAGAAAATCTAATACTTCTTGGCCTAAAACACACTTCGTTGGTTTAATATTTAAACCAAATTTTTTAGATGTTCAAATATAATTTTAAGATGATATAAATGTTCTTCCTCATTGGCACTTGCAATTAATATATATGTAAAAACAAAATCTATTTCAAAAACAAGTATGAATGTAAAGTCGGACATTGCCGACTATATGATACCCTACACCAGTCAGTATGTTAAAAAAGTGGATAATTTTAAAAATAAAGCATTTAATTTGTTCTTTAACCGTATTGTGTAATATTTTTACGTATTATTAACAAAGAAAAGAGATTTTCTACAAGAAAGCTCATAGGGGAGTAAGGGTTAATATGGGCCTATCCTTATACATTTTGGTAGAGGAATTCATGTCTACCTTGAAGTTATTTATGTAGATTTTAATAGTTTTATCAGAAATTATAAGTGAATTTTGACCTTCAAGACATTTACTGAAGGGGAGTTTGTATGGGGGCTTGGTCAAACGAGCCCCGATCACTATAAAAATTAGTAGTGTCATTTATTGTTCTGTAAAACTAAGTTTTGCAGATTTTTGTTGATAAAATAGAACATTTAACGTAATTATAGGCCTAAAGGGCCGATTCGGGGGGTACGGTAGTATGGGGGCTAGGCGAAATAATGGACGGATTTCAACCATTTTCAATAGCGTTTGTCCTTGAATCAAATTATCTTTAAAATTGCGACCTGTAGCGTGCGCACAAGGTTTACATGGACACACAGACAGTCAGACAGACAGACAGACAGACGGACGGACGGATATAACTAAATCGACTCAGATAATGGTTCTGAGCCGATTGGTATACTTTAAGGTGGGTCTAAAACCAATATTTTTGAGTGTTACAAACATTAGCACAATCGCATAATACCCTCCCCACTATAGTGGTGTAAGGTATAAAAATAGTAAATAACAAGTAGGAAAGTATAGTCGGGCATGGCCGACCATATAATACCCTACACCATGAGTATATTTTTAAAATTTTTATTTTTTATAAAGAAACTTTTATGTTGAATATTATCCCAAAATATTTAAACAATTTTTTGATAAAAAAAAAAACAAAATTTCTAAATGAGGCTTTATAGAGGTCAAATATGGACCGATTCTCGGTAAATTTGGGAAAAGGATATATTTTTAAATAACAGTTAGTTTTGTTGAGTTTCATTGCGATACAAATGGTTACAAGTCAATTTTAGACGTTTAAGACATTTTTTGAAGGGGGGTTTGTATGGGGGCTAGAGTCAAATAAGGGCCAATCCTTACGAAAATCTGCAGTGTCATTTATGCTTATAAAAAACTTATTTGTACCAATTTTTAGAGAGATAATAGAATATTTGACGTAATTATGGCATAAAAAGTTCAAATCGGGAGGTACGGTTTTATGGGGGCTAGGTGAAATAATGGACCGATTTCAACCTTCGTCCCTGTGCAAAAAAACATGCTTGGTCCAAATTTCATCAAATTATCTTGAAAATTGCTGCCTGTACCTTGCGCACAAGATTTACATGGACAGCCAGCCAGCCAGCCAGCCGGACGGACGGTCATGTCCTAATCGACTCAAAAAATGATTCTGAATCGATCGGTATACTTTAAGGTGGTTATTGGACCAATATTTTTGTATGTTACAAACATCAGCACAAACGTATAATACCCTCCCCAGGGTATAAATACTTCGTTTATAAACCTTTGAAAAGTTTGAGCTGAGTAGTTATAGCGGTTTTACTAATATAGTCGGGATTTGATGATATGCTATCACCAAATCTTCGAAAAAATATTTTTTCCGTGCATATTAAAATTGAAATCTTGTATATTTGGTAAGAGATATCTGTCAGGAACTGTAACACAATTCAATCGACGATAATCACCACACGGTCTCCAATCATTCACGTCCTTCTTTGGTACTAAATGTAGAGGAGAAGCTACGTGAGACATTGAAGGTCGACATACACCAATTTTAACGAGATCTTCGAATTCCTTTTTAGCTATGGTTAATTTAACTGGGTCTAAACGTCTCGGTCTTGAATTACAACCGTTGGTTGTAATTCTATGTACAGTATTGTGAACTACAGTTTTCGTATAGTCTGGATCTGAAGTGATTTCTGGATAATTACTTATGTAAATTTGTTTTCGGAACCTAAAATTTTTAGAGAAAATATTTCACTATATCCTGATAAACCACATGTTCTTAATTTAGTTAATGAGTCTTGTAGTTCTTTTTTTCATATCGACTAATATATTAAATTGTTCAAGAAAATCTGCTCCTATAATCGGTGTTCTTATATCGGCTAAAATAAACGGAAAACTGAAATTTCTCCTTAAACCGATATCAACATTTAAAATGTTGTTTCCAAATGTTTTAATATTTGTACCATTTGCAGCAGATAGAAGTAAATCTGAACTTGACTTAATGTTTTTAAAATGTGACACAGGTACTACCTATACGCAGGTTTGTTATTTTTATATTTTACAGATAGGCGACGAGATCATCCTATCATCCGCCACCGTAATGATAGGATTATTTAATTTAAATCACTTGTATTTCTATTATTCGACTGAAAACTACAAGGTGGAATACATTTGTGCGCCTTAAAATGGTACCAGCATTTATCAAATTTAGTACTACTACTTCTGTCTCTCGACAACAACAAACATCTAAACATACATAACGATAAACAAAAACAAAATAAACAACGCAATAAAACCAACCTACATACAAATATACGAACAGAATTCACAAAAAGAAAACAAAAAGAAAACAAAAACAAAATACATAACTCAGTGTAGCCAACAGCATCCAAACATACAAAACAAAATACACAGCTGAATAAAACCAAATACATTTACACACACATGTACATTTTTTTCCAATTCACAGTGTTGTTGTTGCTTTTTTAACAAAGCATGAAAAAAATATGTCTTTTTTGATGAAATTTTCAGAGTTTGTCTCGGATTTTTGCTCATATCTCCATTATTTATAGACCGATTTTGCTGAAAAGCATGTCTAACTTTATTATTAAAGTTTCGGATCTCGCCGATATCTGGGGTCCTCTAAAAATTGATTTCAACAAACAGACAGACAGACGGACATGGCTTAATCGACTATAAGGATCCAGCATATATATACTTTATAGGGTCGGAAAATTATATTATAGAAATTACAAACGGAATGACAATCATATATATACCCTTCTCACGAAGGTGAAGGGTATAATAAGATGCGTAAAGAGAAAAAGCGATAGAGACACCAATGATAGTATTAAGATATGAAAAAGTGATGTAGATAGAGTTGGTATGAAAAAAACATATTGGGTGTTTAATTACACACCCATCTCGACAATCTTAAAAATGCAAGAATGCGTTCAGGTTAAACAGTTGATAGATCAAATAGATCAGAATAGTATGTCGACCCTATTGCCTGATAACGAATCGATTCAAGTTACATAGAAGATGAGTATTTGTTTCTTAATGGCAGCTTGGGTGACGCCACAGAATTGATCTATATCCAATATGGCCATCCTCGTGCCAGCTTTCGCCAAGATATCAGCAATAATATCCCCGTGTCCTTTGACCCAAACTAGGGTAATTCATGAATGTCTCGCCATCTCGTTGAGAAATACCCGGAATTCATGGACAAGTTTTGATGCAGACTATACACCTATCAAGGATTTGATGCCAGCTTGGCTGTAAGTATAGATTCAGATATCCCTATTGAATATCCTATAGTACCTAAGCCAATTACATGAAACAAATATTATGTATTTGTTTCTTAATGACAGCTAGGGTGACGCCACAGAATTGGTCTATATCCAGTATGGCCATCCGCTTGCCAGCTTTTGCCAAAATAAACAACGCAATAAAACCAACCTATATACAAATATACGAACAGAATTCACAAAAAGAAAACAAAAACAAAATACATAACTCAGTCAAGCCAACAGCATCCAAACATACAAAACAAAATACACAGCTGAATAAAACCAAATACATTTACACACACATGTACATCTTTTTCCAATTCACAGTTTTGTTGCTTTTTTAACAAAGCATGAAAAAAATATGTCTTTTTTTATGAAATTTTCAGAGTTTGTCTCGGATTTTTGCTCATATCTCCATTATTTATAGACCGATTTTGCTGATTTTAAATAGCGATCTTCTCGAAAGCATGTCTAACTTTATTATTAAAGTTTCGGATCTCGCCGATATCTGGGGTCCTCTAAAAATTGATTTCAACAAACAGACAGACAGACGGACATGGCTTAATCGACTCCGCTATCTATAAGGATCCAGAAAATTATATTATAGAAATTACAAACGGAATGACAAACATAAATATATACCCTTCTCACGAAGGTGAAGGGTATAATAAGATGCGTAAAGAGAAAAAGCGATAGAGACACCAATGATAGTATTAAGATATGAAGAATAAAGTGATGTAGATAGAGTTGGTATGAAAAAAACATATTGGGTGTTTAATTACACACCCATTTCGACAATCTTAAAAATGCAAGAATACCTTCAGTTTAAACAGTTGATAGATCAAATAGATCAGAATAGTATGTCGACCCTATTGCCTGATAACGAATCGATTCAAGTTACATAGAAGATGAGTATTTGTTTCTTAATGGCAGCTTGGGTGACGCCACAGAATTGATCTATATCAATATGGCCATCCTCGTGCCAGCTTTTGCCAAGATATCAGCAATAATATCCCCGTGTCCTTTGACCCAAACTAGGGTAATTCTTGAATGTCTCGCCATCTCGTTGAGAAATACCCGGAATTCATGGACAAGTTTTGATGCAGACTATTTGATGCCAGCTTGACTGTAAGTATAGATTCAGATATCCCTATTGAATATCCTATAGTACCTAAGCCAATTACATGAAACAAATATTATGTATTTGTTTCGTAATGGCAGCTAGGGTGACGCCACAGAATTGGTCTATATCCAGTATGGCATTCCGCTTGCCAGCTTTTGCCAAGATATTGTAATGTACGATATTTGCAGAAAGTACAAACATACAAAAATCTATCAATATTTCATAGCACCTTAATATAATAAACTTTGGTTTATTAATTAATCAATTTAATATTATATTATTTTAATATTCGTATAACAAATATTTATTTAATATAATTATAAGTGTATGATTATAAATACATACCCTTATACCCTTATTCAATAACTTAAACGTTTGTTCTGTTACCGTTCGTAACATGAATTTGTATTCTATAAACATTCTGTGTAAAATGTTATTTTTTTATACCCTTCACCTTCGTGAGAAGGGTATATATAAGTTTGTCATTCCGTTTGTAATTTCTATAATATAATTTTTCGACCCTATAAAGTATATATATTCTGGATTTAGAATCATTTTCTGAGTCGATTAAGCTATGTCCGTCCGTCCGTCTGGCTGGCTGGCTGTCCATGTAAACCTTGTGCGCAAGGTACAAGCCGCAATTTCTAAGATAATTGGATGAAATTTGGCACAAACGCTTCTTTTGGCCCATTGAAAATGATTAAAATCGGTCCATTATTTCGACTAGCCCCCATACAACCATACCTCCAAATAGGGCCTTTTGGCTTATAATTAATTTAAATGATCTATTATGTTAACAAAAGTCGACAAAACTTAGTTTTATAGAACTTTAAATGACACTACCGATTTTTGTAATGATCGGGCTTCATTTGACCCTATCCCCCATACAAACTCCCCTTTAGAAAATGACTTAAAGGTCTAAATTCACTTACAAACACTAATAACACTTTTAAATTCTTCATAAATAATATTGAAGAAGACTTAACTCCCCCTACCAACATTTTTAAGGATAGGGCCATATTTTTCCCTACTCCCCTTTAAGCCCTCCTAAAAAATCTCTTTTTTGCAAAAAAAAAAAAAGTAAAAATATTCCGAAATAAGATTAAAAAAACAAAACAAATGCTTCATTTTTTTAAATAATCCCCATTTTTAACATACATACTGACTCGTGTAGGGTAACATATGGTCGGCTACGCCCGACTATACATTCATACTTGTTTTCTTTTGTGTGAGAACCGAGCCTTTCTAATTATAGAACACCCTTAACTTGTGCATGCATGTTTACATAACTTTTATTCACTTTTATTTATAGTGTCAAATTTATTGATTTATTAATATAATTTTATTTGCAACATATTTATATACCCTTCACCTTCGTGAGAAGGGTATATATAAGTTTGTCATTCCGTTTGTAATTTCTATAATATAATTTTCCGACCCTATAAAGTATATATATTCTGGATCCTTATAGGTAGCGGAGATGATTAAGCCATGTCCGTCTGTCTGTCTGTCTGTCTGTCTGTCTGTCTGTCTGTCTGTCCGTCTTCCATAATTCTATCAGACATACGACCGGCAAGAACGCTTTTAAAATCAGCGAAATCGGTCCATAAATAACGGAGATATGAGCAAAAAACCGAGACAACCTCTGAAAATTTCATATAAAATTTAGATTTTTTATTCATGCTCAGACAGAAACTGCAAAAAACAAAAACAAAATACATAACAATACGGTAAATATTGTTATTGTAATTTGTTTATAAAAGCAAAGCAGAGCAAGAGCAGCAGAGCAAGAGTAGCAGAGCGAGAGCAGCACTAATGTTTTGTTATTGGCTAGAAATATGAAATTAAGTATGTAGAGCCTGGATTAAGTGAGAACCTATAAAAGGGGACTTTCTGGTACTTTTTCGTTCTTCAAAAGGTATTTTTTGAAATTTCTATAATATTGAACCTAGAAACATGAAATTAAGTATGCATGGCCCGGATTAAGTGAGGACCCAAACAAGGGGAGTTTTTGGTACTTTTTCGTTTTTCAAAAGGTACTTTTTGCAATTTCTACAATATTGAACCTAGAAACATGTAATTAAGTATGTATGGCCCGGATTAAGTGAGGACCCATAAAAGGGGACTTTTTGGTACTTTTTCGTTCTTCAAAAGGTACTTTTTGCAATTTCTACAATATTGAACCTAGAAACATGTAATTAAGTATGTATGGCCCGGATTAAGTGAGGACCCATACAAGGGGACTTTTTGGTACTTTTTCGTTTTTCAAAAGGTACTTTTTGCAATTTCTACGATATTAAACCTAGAAACATGTAATTAAGTATGTATGGCCAGGATTAAGTGAGGACCCATGAAAAGTACTTTTTGGTACTTTTTCATTCTTCAAAAGGTACTTTTTGAAATTTCTATAATATTGAACCTAGAAACATGTTATTAAGTTCGTATATCCCGGATTAAGTGAGAACCAGTAAAAGGGGACTTCTTGGTACTTTTTCGTTCTTCAAAAGGTACTTTTTACAATTTCTACAATATTGAACCTAGGAACATGTAATTAAGTTTGTATGGCCCGGAAAGGGCCATACAAAAGGCTTTAAAACACATCATGGTGAAGGTATATAAGATTCGGCACAGCCGAATATAGAACTCTTACTTGTTCTTATTTATTTATTTTCTATAAAAAAAACATAAAATTTTTTTGGGGTTAATCTATATTTATCTAGATGAAGAAAGAACAAGTTAATACTTTTATTCATTTATAGCAATTCTGCTTAAGGTGCCAGTCACGAATATTAGTCGAAGTCAAAGTACAATTGTTACATAATGTTGCTGTTGCAAAAAGTTTTCTTTTGTACACGAAACTTAACTTTCTTTTTTGTAAATCTCTTTTATACACTACATACAATATATATTTATTTACTACTTAAGTAGATTTGTTTTTTACTTTTTCATTTCTATTGTATAGAGTTAATTTAAAGGTTTCATGGTAGATTTATTTTGGTCATTTAAATGATTATTGTGTTAAAATTAGGTAAAAAACTTAAGGCCTATTAAAAACATGAAAAGCCAATAGATATGAATAGATTTTCACTTAGGAATAGCTCTTGTGACATATTCTTACACTAAATAAGAAAATCATAAATGGAATGGTCCTTAATTTCCTACTAGTAATTGTATGCCATAGCTATGAGCTCCCGAAGATATAGTATGCTGACTGTTTGTAACGCATAATAATATTGCTCCTACACCTTTTAGTATACCAACCGGCTCAGAATCATTTTCTGAGTCGATTTAGCTATGTCCGTCCATCCATCCGTCCGTCTGTCAATCCGTCTGTAAATCCGTCTGTCTGTCCGTCCATGTTAACTTTGTAATCAAACTACAGGTCACAATTTTGATTTTAGTTCAATGGTACATAAACTTCTATTGTTCCAAGGACGAAGCCTATTAAAAATGGTCAAGATCGGTCGCCGAATAGGGCTTTTAAGTTCGCCCGACTATAATGTCTTACTTTTTTTTACTAGTGTGTAAAATTATTAACGTTGTTATTAATTTAACATTTACCACTAACTTAAATTTACAATAAACTTTGCTTTTTGTTCAACATTATTCAAAGAAAATTCTTTGACTTTTCTCTACAGCAACACATTTATGCATTCATAGACACATTATTTTACCATTTTTCTAAGCCATCTGGTGTGCCTTAATCTTGTATTTGTAACAATTATTTTACGGTTCTAAACACATAAATATTCATATGTTGGCAAGTGCAATAAATTGTTTATTTATTTAAATATTTATGTTGGGATTTTGTAATGATTTAAATTTAAATTGTATTTGGTCAACACAAAGCTAACAAACAGTATACTTTTCTTAGGGATTAGACCACTTAATGGCCAATGGTAGAAAAGTGGTCAAATACTAAAGGAATTTGAAAGGCGTTTTTTTTTTGTTTTTTATTTAAAAACTACATCCCTTTCCTTCACTTTATTTTTTCCTACGACAACAAAGAATAACAACTCATTGTAGTCATTGTGTCATAAATTGTAAAAGGTATAATAAATCCTTTTTGATGGCATTTTCAAAGACTTTTATTTACACAAAGAAAAAACACATGCTACTAAACAAATTACAAAGACTTGCTCATACGCACCCACATATTGTACATGATACAAATACAGATATTAACACACTTACAATTTCCTAAGGAATAACCCGTGTTAAAGGGGGAAAAACGCAGAAAACTAAGTGCCAAACATTTCAGGGTTTGGGTAAGAAGTACGATAAGGTATTCAGGCAAAAAATTACTAAAACTGAATTATGGCTTAGAAGTAAAAAGAAAATAGTTCTTGAAAAAGGAGAATGAATAAACAATTTTATAGATTTTGAGCATTAAATTGATTTAAAACTCACACGCACACATAAAAATCCCATTTATAAAAGGACCTTAAAAAAGACAATGCTTAAAAATTAAAGAAAAGCACAATGAAATCTTTACTAATTTACACCTGAATAAACAGTATTTATTTACCAACCCTAAGATTTCAATATTTACTTATGACAATCTTTATCATAAAATTTATTGATATTCTTTGTTTTCCTTTTTTATGGGATATAGAAAGTCAGGTGTTAAAAATACTCTTTTATGTGATTATCTACATACATATATGTTTGTATATACAAAATTAGACATAATTTTTTATATATATATTCACAATTCAATCAATATTGTTTATTAGTAAATATTAGATATTTTTAACTTTGCAATAGCAGGTCATAGGAAAATTTATTTACGTAAACACCCAGTTAAAACAATATAAAAATGATTTCCTTTTTATTTCATTTATTTTTATTTCCTCCCTTATGAGTTATAGACGAAAACGTTTAGACTCATCTTATAGGAAATTTTGTAAAATTAAATTCTATTTTAGAATACATTTTTTATCTTACAATTCTATTTATAAAATAAAACATTAGAAGTATTACAACTATCAAACTGTGGAAGAATTATATAATTTACTGACGCAAATTAATAAAGGCATCTTCAGATTTTTTCAAAACTCATAATGCGTTTTAAGACATAGTTTGTCATTGAGCTCAAATATACGTACATATATAACACATTTTAATTGCAGCAGAATAGGCGTGTTTATACTATATCGAAAATTATCATTAAAGATATAACCTTATCATAAATGGTTCATATAATAAATAACTTTGTTTTTCTGACATAACTTTGCTGCAAAAAGCTTTCGTGACAAATGGATTATCTAAACCCATTTAAAAAGCATACATATTTACATATATTTTAAATACTTAGTATAATCTACAAATTTTAATACTTTATTTAGAAGAGGGGTAAACCACAGCCAGTATTAACATTTAAAAATTTTGTTAAGAGTAAGAAGAAGTGCTTTACGTGAACATCTACTATGTTGTGGTGATCTCATTACATGCTTATTACATGCCCAACTATATATATAATCTCTGACCGAAACACGAATCTATCGAATAAGCTGAAGACTCAAAGAGATTGGAATGTCTGAGATATATTTTATCCACTACCACTGTACCCATTAAAACTAATCATTATGCAGTTTCATGATAAGGAGCGCACAACAGGCCCGATAGTGGCCTAGGTGTATTTCTTCGGATTTGATGTAGTATACATCCTCCTATCAACCTAACCTAACCTAACCTAACCATACCCTACACCACTATAGTTGGGAGGGTATTATGCGTTTGTGCTGAAGTTTGTAACACCCAAAAATATTGGTCCTAGACCTTAAAGTATACCAAACGGCTCAGAATCACTTTCTGAGTCGATTTAGCTATGTCCGACTGTCTGTCCGTCCGTCTGTCTGTGTGTCCATGTAAACCATGTGTACACGCAATTTTCAAGATAATTTGATGAAATTTGCCACATACTCCTTTTTTGGTTCAAGGACGAAGGCTATTGAAAATGGTTGAAATCAGTCCATTATTTCTCCTAGCCGCCATACAACCGTACCCCCCGAATCGGAACTTTAGGCTCACAATTACGTAAAATGTTTTTTAATGTCAACAAAAATCAGCAAAAATTTGTTTTATTGAACAATAAATGAAAATACTAATTTTTATATTGATCGGGACTCATCTGACCCTAGCCCCCATACAAACTCCTCTTCAGAAAATGACTTGAAGGTCAAAATTAACTTATAATTACTAATAAAACGATCAAAATCTACATAAATGACTTCGAAGTAGACGTAAATTCATCTACCAAAATTTATAAGGATAGGCCCATATTTTTATATTGGGTTTGTGCTGATGTTTGTAACATACAAAAATATTCGTCCACCTTAAAGTATACCAATCGGCTTAGAATCATTTTCTGAGTCGATTAAGATATGTCCATTTTTAAGGATAGGTCCATATTTTTCCCTACTCCCCTTTGAGCCCTCTGGCGAAAAATATATTTTTTTTGAAAAAAAGTAAAAACATAAAGTTAAAAAAAACAAAATGCTTTATTTTTTTAAATAATCCCCATTTTTAACATACATACTGACTGGTGTAGGGTATCATATGGTCGGCTACACCCGACTGTTCATTCATACTTGTTATTTTATATGTATGTACTGTTTATTTCCTACTTGAAATTTGGAAATAAACAGTATTACTTCTAGACATACAGAAAGTCTCTGTGAAAGTTTCAAGAAAATCGGTCCAGCCGTTTATTAGTTAAAAAGTTATAAACGTCAAAAAAAGTACCAAAATCTTATTTTTTACACATTATTACACCCTAACCATACATCGATCTGCTTTTAGAAACTATCACTACAAAAAACCTATCGTTGAAATTGACAGGTTTTTTGTTTTTTGTTGTGTTAAAAACATAACATTTTACAGAAAATATTTATAGAATACAAAAATTGAAAAATTCATGTTAGGAACGTTAACAGAACGAACATTTATACCCTTATTCTATAATTTTTCGTTCGTTTCTGTAAATGTACAGAAACAAAAACGTTAACATAAATATTTTGTATTCTATAATAATAACAGTTTAAAAATTGGTTTGTGAATTTGATAAGCAATTCAAATTTACCAGATACACAATTTTTTAAAGTTTAGAACAATTTTAAAAATAATTTGTTCGAAATTTGAAAAAAAAAAGTTTTACGTGGTAATATATTTTCAATTTTATTTCATATGGTAACAAAAATTGTTTGTCAAAATTATTACAATTATATTGTTATTTTTTTATCTATTCGGGAAAAAACGTTATAATTTTCTTTTGATATCGTTATGTTAAAGATATTCGTGCAATGGTTGAGCCCTCAAAATACTGTTCATGTTTATATGGATGCTTTAAATGTCCATACAAAATTTGATGACTTTTGGTGTTGAAATTTCAGAGATGCGCGACCTTTACTATTTATTTCGAATGTGGGCGTAGCATTCTGCCTTCTTGAAATTTCGAAATAAAAATAATTCCTTTTAGACATACAGGAAGACATTGTGAAAATATCATGAAAATCGGTCCAGCCGTGTATTAGTTAAAAAGTTATAAACGGCCATAAAAGGTACCAAAGTAATCTTTTTTACACATTTTTACACCCTAAACGTACACCCAACTTTTTTGTAGAAGTCGATGCAGTTCATCTGCATCTAGTTTTCTTGTATATCTAATGCGTGAACTAGAAAACCTGTTTAACCCATTTTTTGCCTTTTTTTACCCCTTAATGTTCTAATTTGCAAAAATCGCTGTTTTCTGCAATTTAAAAACACTATCACTACAAAAACACTTATTGCTGAAATTGACATTTCTTTTCGTTTCTAACAGAGCACTTTTATGTTAAAACAAG
Source organism: Lucilia cuprina (assembly GCF_022045245.1). Classification (NCBI taxonomy): domain Eukaryota; kingdom Metazoa; phylum Arthropoda; class Insecta; order Diptera; family Calliphoridae; genus Lucilia; species Lucilia cuprina. Next base: position 17,138,825 of record NC_060951.1, read on the forward strand.
TAAGAGTTCTATATTCGGCTGTGCCGAATCTTATATACCCTTCACCATGATGTGTTTAAAGCCTTTTGTACCTTTTGAAGAACGAAAAAGTACCAAAATATATAATATATATATATATATATATATATATATATATATATATATATATATATAATATATATATATATATAATATATATATATATATATATAATATATATATATATATAATATATATATATTATATATATATATATATATATATATATAAATATATGTTACAAATGGAATGACAAAAACAGAAAACGCAACCGCATCCGCAGGTTTGTATTTCTACTCTAAAACCTGCAAGTTCTGGCAAAGAGAAAATAATTTTAATTGCTCAAATTTGTTCTCCTTTACAATTTCTGGTAAAAACCTGCAAACTTGACAAGTAGAGGAACAATTCTTTTTATATATTAACAAGAAATTCAATATTTATAATATATTTATGTAATGTATATGGTTTATATTATAAAAGGGGAAAACGAAACACATTGTAAATAATTATTAGTTTTAAAATATGTTAGATCTTACAACATTGGCAGCAAAATGTGATGAAAATGTCTAATAACAGTGAACATTCAGCTTGAGTCAAACTAAAACTGGGGGAGGACAGATGGTCCATCACCACCCCCTATCCGCCACCCGGGGACGCGCTCGGTAGGAAAAACGGGAAAACTCCCCCGAGGGTGTAGGGTATAAATAGTAAAAAGTCACATATTTGAGAAATTGCAACTGCAAGTCATCAAATTTTGTATGGACAATTTTAACATAAAATAAGATTTTATGAATTTTGACACAGAATTTTGAGAACTCAATCATAACACGAACATGTTTGGCATCCATGTGAGTTTTTGAGGTAATAATATTCGCGAAAAGTATAAAATAAACGATATTAAAAGAAAAGAAAAAAATTTTTCCCAAATTTTTAAAAAAAATTAATAAAATAATTGTAATAATTTTGACAAACAATTTTTGTTACAGTATTTACAAAAATTGAAAATATATTACCACATCAAACTTTTTTTTTAAATTTCGAACAAATTATTTTTTAAATTGTTCTAAACTTAAAAAAATTGGGCATCTGGTAATTTTGAATTGTTTATCAAATTCACAAACCAATTTTAAAACTGTTATTTTTACAGAATACAAAATATCCATTGTAACGTTTTTGTTTCTGTACATTTACAGAAACGAACGAAAAATTATAGAATAAGGGTAATTATACCCTAAGGGTATTATTCTATAACTTAAACGTTCGTTCTGTTACCGTTCTTAACATGAATTTGTATTATATAAACATTTTCTATAAAATATTATGTTTTTAACCATGATACAACCATAGAAAGGTAGAATCAGTAGGGAGAGTTTTCAATTATCTGCCTTGTCATGTCAAACATAAAGAGAAAAACTTAAAAATCTTCATATGAAAACCACGAAAAATACCATGAAATGATTCTAGAACGGCACACGCAAACAGAATTTCATACGTCTGTATCCTGTTTTTGAACTTTTTTGGTTTTACAAACTTTTTGATTCAAATTATTCAATTTTATTATCGTCACAAATAATTTTTCAATAATTTTTATTTGAGTTTTTCTTTATATTTTTTAATTTTCTTTTTTATGACAATTCAAGGCATGTAAAATTGAGAATGACATTTCTACTGATTCTACCTTATTATTGTTTTATTATGGTTTTTAACAAAAAAGTGCTCTGTTAGTAACGAAATGAAATGTTAATTTCAACAAGTTAGAGTGCAATATTCGGCTGTGCCGAATCTTAAATACCCTCCACCAGCTACTTTTATGTTATTAGTTTTCTAATTGATCAAATATTTGTTTTCTCATGTCTTTATTAGAAAAAATACCAAAAGTTAAATCTATTATAATTCCATGATTTGTTGAACATAATAAATTTAGTAATTTGCATGCATGTATGTGTGTGAAATATTTTGAGATTTTCAAAATACAAATAAATATATAATTTTGTTCTACATAAAATTTTGTTCAACACAAATTGATAACGCTCTTTAAATACGGTTAAAGCGCTTTTAGGGGCTGGAACTAATATAGGAGAAATAGAAGTATACAAAACTAATATTTTTGCCAAATTATGTATCAATAGCTTAATTTGGTAATAAGTAATGTGCGTTTAAAAGATTTTCGTAAAAGGACTTTGTATGGGAGCTATGTCCAATTATGTATATAAAGACAAAATTTCAGAATTCTGTGTCTATATCATTACTTGGTGATAAATATTGTAAATCTAAGTGATTTCTGGACCTAGTATGAGAGCTATGACCAAATATGGACCGATCGTAAAACAATTTTATAGTGAATTTATGTATATAAGAGCAAAATTTTTGCTAAATGTATGGATATCAATATTTGGTTATGAGTTATGAGCGTTTTTTCTATTTTTCGGAAGGGAACATTGTATGTGTATTTTTCTAAGAGGGACCTTGTGTAGGAGCTATGGTTAATTATGGACCGATCGGAAAAAAATTCACAATATTATTTCACTGTATATGAGCAATAATTGTACCTATCGGAAAAAGATTTCGTGGTAATATTTCTTTATGTGAGAGCAATACTCTTACCAAATTTTATATCGGTATCTAAATTTAGTAATGAGTTATGTGCGTTTAAATGATTTTCTGGAGGGGACCTTGTATGGGAGCTATGACCAAATATGGACCGATCCAAAGAAACTTTCATGGTTATATTTCAGCATATAAAAGCAATGCTTGTACCAAATTTTATATCGATATCTTAATTTAGTAATGAGTTATGCGCGTTTAAGTGATTTTCGGGAGGGGACCTTGTATGGGAGCTATGACCAAATATGGATCGATCAAAAAACTCTTCAATTGTATTATATCTGGATATAAGAGCAATACTTGTAACAAATTTTATATCGATATCTTAATTTAGTAATGAGTTATGTGCGTTTAAGTGATTTTCGGGAGGGGACCTTGTATGGGAGCTATGACCAAATATGGTCATAGCTCCTATACAAGGTCCATATATTTCAGTATATAAAAGCAATACTTGTACCAAATTTTATATCGATATCTTAATTTAGTAATGAGTTATGCGCGTTTAAGTGGCTTTTAACGTTTTAAACCTTTCACGCACATCCATGTGAATATATAGGGTAAAAATTGCCTGAGTAGCAATGGGGAGCATGACATTAAATATTTATGACATTATTACAGCTTAACTCCTCAAATTTAGCATAACAACTCCAACATCCACGTGTATAAAAATTTACAAATTATTTTGCATATTTGTTACATTTATTTGTAATTTTTTATATTTTTTCGCGGAATAGCTAAAAAAATAGCAAAATAATTATAAAATTTTGACAAACATTTTTTAAATATATTACCACATCAATCTTTTTTTTAATTTCGAACAAATTATTTTTTTAATTGTTCTAAACTGGTAAATTTGAATTGATTATAAAATTCACAAACCAATTTTTAAACAGTTATTATTATAGAATACAAAATATTCATGTTAACGCTTTTGTTTCTGTACATTTACAGAAACGAACGATAAATTATACAATAAGGGTATTATAAATAGCGTTTATTTGAATACTATTCATTATAAAACAAATATTTTTTAACAAATATAAAAAAATAACGAATTACTATCATAGGATACCGTTTTATCAGTATATTGTTGCCAATTCAGCCAATGATGTCAACAACGTTACCGTAAAAGTACAAACTTTTCAATCATTTCATTGACAATCATTGAAGCACTTAAGACTTATCATGTAAGCCGAGGTGTTCTATCGGAAATAAGTCTTTTTTGATAAACTGCGAAAACCTACAGAAGTCAAAAATCAAATTTTTTTAAAAAGTAAACGTTTTTTCATTCTATTCATAATAAAACAATAATAAGGTAGAATCAGTAGAAAAGTACGTTCTCAATTTTATATGCCTTGAATTGTCACAAAAAAGGAATTTAAACAAGTAAGAGTGCTATATTCGGCTGTGCCGAATCTTATATACCCTTCACCATAGTGTATTTTACACATAATTGATCTTACAATCTTGTTAATAAAAACATTAAAAAATTTGAGTCGATTTAAGCCGAATGTTTCGGCGGCGGCTCAAGCAACTAAATATAGTTCGGCGGCGGCTAAGCTCCAGCAATGAATCAGAGGTCGACTTCGACCTCTGATTCATTGCTGGTAAACATTGACGAGACGTAGATTTTGTTTTTGTTTATCGTAAAAAAAAATTGCTTTCAAAAGCACTTGGGAAAAATTTGTGTTAGTTTTAAATTTCAAACTTACATTATTCGCATAAAAATTATTGTACAATAACTCACAATCTACTCTCATATAATTGAA
>NC_060951.1:17143315-17144740 GCF_022045245.1 Lucilia cuprina
TTATTTTATTTTTTTTCATAACTTTTTATGTTTTTATTTAGTGTTAAGAATTAATTTATATTTATTTATCACTTTTATTTATTTACTTAATCTTATCCCACTCTTTTAAGCATTATCCAATTTATTTAGTTGAAATTTATAAAATATTTACTGCGATATTTTTAAACTTTTTTATATAAAACAATTTTTTTTTATTATTTGTTGATGTCTTCGCAATTAGTTGTTGTCGCAAATTTTGGTTGATGTTTCACTTTGGTGCCAATGTTAAGATGCCAATCACAGATTTAATTTCAAATTTTGCAATTGTAGAATTCCCAAACTTAGTTTATTTGAAATTTATATGTTTTTATTATTTTTTAATGTATTCTTCTTTAAATTTTGTTTTTCTTCAAGCTTTATTATGATGTTTCGATTAAAATAGAATTTAATTGTGCAGTTAATATTAAGTGTTTCTCATTGTTTTTTTCTGGTTCTTCTTTTGTTGTTTCTTCTCTCCTTGGAGATGTAGAAGAATACGCATGTGTTTTCGCAACAATTGAGAATTGGTAGATTGACAAAGATGTTGATAAGCTTGAGACTATTAAGAATAACACAAAAACAACAACACGAAGATAAAAATAATTTCGCAATCACGACTTTCTAGATAAAGTAAAATATTCTATGTTAAATACGATAAATATATGACTTTCACTTTTAAACTTTACCCGTATTATTTTACAATTTCTAGTAAATTGAATTTTGTCAGAATTTTGACCAGATAAAATATACAAATGGGTGTCTTGAAAAGCTTCAAATAAATATTTCCTTTAAGATCGGGATTTGATTATCCCTTAATAGGAAGAAATAAGTATGAAAGTTTTTCTTTAAATCAAATACTGAAAATATTTATTATATTAAATTTCGCGAAAAATTACAATATTATAAACAATTTTAATTACCTTTTTTCTTTAATTTCAACTATTATCAAATCTATTCACACTATTTTAAAAAAAATTTTATTTCTTTAAAATTTTTTTGTTATTTTATAATAGAATCATGATATAACCATACAGAGATAGAATCATTAGGGAGAGTTGTCAATTTTCTGCCCTTGTTATGTCAAACAAAAATGAACTAAAAAGAGAAAAACTTCAAAATCTTCAAATGAAAAAGCACGAAAAATACCATGAAATGATTCTTGAACGGCACTTGCAAACAGCATTCTACACTTTAGCATCCTGTTCTTGATTTTTATTGGTTTTACAATACTTCTTTTGTTCAAAATATTAAATTTTGTTTTATTCACAAAAAAATGTTCAATAATTTTTTTTGATGTTTCTTTTATATTTTTATACCCTTCACCTTCGTGAGAAGGGTATATATAAGTTTGTCATTCCGTTTGTAATTTCTATAATATAATTTTCCGACCCTATAAAGTATATATAT
>NC_060951.1:17144840-17151130 GCF_022045245.1 Lucilia cuprina
GAGTGTTTTTGAAATTTTTTTGAAAATAAAATCTGTGAATTTAAAATGGAAGAGTATTTTTTTAGAATAATTTCTTACTAAATGTGAGTGTGACCAACATAACATGTTATGGTTATTGTTTATTGTTTTTAGTTTCCGTTTTTATTGATCTATATCGGGGGTAATCAATATTTTAATTTGTAATTTAAGATCAATTTCCGGTCCATTTTATTTAAAGACTTCGGGAGTCTATAATAATATTTATGAATGGACGTAATCTATTGATAAGAGAAATTTTTGAAAACAAGAAACCGACTGACCGCTAGTGGTTATCAATGGCTCCCATCCGTTTTCAAATTTTCTTTATAGAGCACCATATGTCAATAGTTCTATACTCATATTAACATCTTTTCTTGTAAAAACCTTGTTCACCTTCAGTATAGTTATCATTTTTGTTCATTACAATACCAGCAGTAATATTGCAAGTAATATCCCCGTGTCCTTTGACCCAAACTAGGGTAATTCTTGAATGTCTCGCCATCTCGTTGAACAAGTTTTGGTGCAGACTATACACCTATCAAGGATTTGATGCCGGCTTGGCTGTCAGTATAGATTCAGATATCCCTATTGAATATCCTATAGTACCTAAGCCAATTACATGCCCTTTTAATCGCTGAAATTTCCGCTTGAAGAATAGTGCATTCATCATTGAGTCGAAAAGAGATTTTCGTTCCAAATTCTTCAATTAAAATGCCACCGCCGACACCTGTAGCTGTTTTAAGCCCTAGTGAATCAAGTCTAACTAAGAGTCCATTTATAGCCACATTCCGAGTGGGGATAGCACCCCTTCCTGAGGAGTGACCTTTGTAAATTTTTGTATTACCCAGTGAGGATATGTGATAGCAAGTTCCTCACAAAACTCACACTGAGTTGGTCCACACCCATTTGAGAGAGAGACTGACAGATGGGTGCGGATTTTACATTAATAAAGGCGCCTTCGATGTCAAGAAAGGCGAACAAAGTAAAATTTCCATAACCCATGTACTTTTCAATATACCCAATATTTGGACAGGATTTTGCGAAGACGACTTGTATCTGAACAAATTTCTATAGAACTACAGAATTTTCTCCAGGATCTGCGTTTCACACTACGTTCCTGATTCTTAAATTCATTAACTTCTGACTTATAAAGAGACCATAGCAATTCTCCTTGCCTCGTTATAGTAACTATGTCGAAATATGTTTTTTCTCTGCGTGTAAAAAGAAATTAATTCTGATGTTAATCCCTCTGAATCAGTGTTGCCAGAAATCCTTCAGAATAAAGTGCAAAATTACTGTCAAAAAAGTGCAAATTCGCTGAAAAAAGTGCTAAATTCATATCAAGTTTTTAAAAGTCCATTAAGCCATGTCTACCCGTCTGTGCGGCTGGCTATCCAGGTGTATTTTTTACATAATTCAAAGAAATGTTTTATATGAAAATGCAAAAAACTATTTCAAATTGATCCATGATTTGACCTTGCCTATAAAATATCCCGTTACAAAATCAATAAGAGATAATTTCAAAAAATTTCGAACAAAAAAGTAGGATTTTGAACATGACCCTCTCTGATTTCGATTAAATTCGGTACACACATTCTTCTTGTAAATACGGAATTTAAAGTTCTCCAAAATTTTCAAATTCGTTACGGTCCAGATTTTATCGATGTTTAAAATTCATATTTTTTGGATTTTTTTCAACAAGCATTAAATGTAACATCGTGTATTTACTAAACTATTTATCCGTTTTAGTTCCCAATTAAAGCTTATGTCTTGTAGTTTCATAATATTCAAGATATTTAAAAATTGGATTATTTTATTAAAAATTGATATACTTGAGATTCCCTCATTGTCCCATTCAGAAATTTGTATATTTTATTGAATACACTATAAGCAATCTTATGTGAAGGAATAAAGAAAAAATATGAGGTCTTTTTTGAGATATCCTTAACTAAGATGTTGTTTGATGTCATGATTCCGCGATCCAAACAGAAATATTTTAAATAAAATATTTTTAAACTGCAAGACATAGGTTTTAATTATGAACTAACGATAAATATTTTAGAAAATATACGATGTCAAGTTTAATACTTGTTGAAAAAATCTTAAAAAAATTTAATTTTGAACCTTAATAAAATCTAAACTGTAATGAATTTAGATATTTTGGTGAACTTTAAAATTCGTATTGATACAAGGAATGTGTGTACATATGTATTATGTATATAAAATAGCTAATAACACTAAGTAACAACGATTTTGTTTAGGATATAAAACCTATATGGTTAAATAATCTATGATGTCAAATCCTTTAATTATTCATTAAGAAAAAATTGCTAAAAAAGGGTTCGAAAAAAAATTTAGTATTTATATCTATGATGTCAAATCCTTTAATTATTCATTAAGAAAAAATTGCTAAAGAAATGATCGGAAAAAATTTAATATTTATAGTTTTAATTATTTTTATATAAATAATTTTATATAAAAAAATATTGAAAATTCAGATGAAATAATCTTAAATCTTGGTGAATAGATGTCGGGTTCATTACTCATACTTCAAAGAGCTTTTAGGAAATAATATAAATGTTGATGTAACAAATGAATTATGAGGGTTATATTCAAATAAGCAAGTTTGTAATTCTGGAATAAATTTTCAATAATATTTTCGAAATTAAAAAAAATAACAAAAATAAATTTCAGAAATTTGGTAAGAATAAAAAGAACTAGTTATATTTGTTTAGATCAAGAACATTAAATTAATTTTTATTAAAAACTTTTTATTCATTTTTTATGTTTATTGCCCTTAATTTAATTACCACCAGTATACTGGAAGTAAATACATTTGGTGGATGTTTTCTTAATTTTATATTGATCTCTTGTTTTTTGTTCTCTCACTTAATTCGCCGTATATTATCAATTATTATTTATACTTATTACTGATGTAACTTTAGACAATTAGTTTAGTTAATCATTGGCTTTCAAACAAAAAACAAGTATAAAAGAAAACAAAGAGTACATCAATAAAAAATAACCTGTTCTCCTCTAAAACAACAACAACCCCTAATTGTATATTTCTTTTGATCCAGTTGTTTGTGTGTTTCAACAATGTAAGATCAGTGTAAGCTAAAAACAAAACAAAAATCATAAATTTGCAATATTTAAAAATAATTTATTTGTACCCTACTCCCCAAATATACATTTTTTGGTCCTTCGAACCGGATCAAAACCCCCTATTAAAATTTTCAAATATTTTGTTTTTTAAATATTGCAAAACCCCCGTAAATCCCAGTTTGTTTTTATTCAACCCCTGGCCAAAAGTGAAAATTATAAAGAGTGAAATTCAACTACATATCATCTGTGTCTAACCCCAGGCAAAAAGTGTAAAAAATATAAAAGGAAAGTGTTTGTGTGAAATTCATCTTTAATAAAAACTTTAAAAAATCCCCAGGCTTAAAGCTAAATCGATAAAGTTTGTGAAAGTACAACCATCATCATCATCGGCATATAAAAATTAACCCCAGTCAACAAAAAAGGTATTTCTTCTTTGAAATTTTATATTTATTTTATCCATATACCCCTAATAAATTATAAAAAGAAGTATACAATAACAATTTAGCCCTTACCGTTAAACCATATTTACATGCAACCCGTTACAAATTTCTCAAAAATAAAAAATCCCTTGATAATAAGAACGTAATCCACAAGTGTTTAAAATAATTTTTGTATAACAGTTTTGATAAATTTTAACAGTGATGACATTTTAACGTTGAGTAGCTAACTTTCATCCACATAAAATATTACAGTGATCGGTCTTGGTGTTTTTATATTACTCAAAGAGAGCTACCAATACTTACCACAGCTATCTGTTTGAACTGTTAACTACAAAACAAAGAGACACTAATAACTCACTAAATTTGTAACACTCACATAGTTGTTTAGTCACCCTACAAAAATTAAATCAGTATAATCGGTTCGATACAAATAAAAGCTAAACAATTTATAGAACAGTGAATAAGTTGCAAATTTCTTATTAACTTTAAAACTTTAGAATACCATTTAATAATTGCTGGTATTTTGAAACATTCTATAGATTTTTTAGAATTTTTATCAAAATTTCCTTTAAACCCCTTGAATTATAAAAATCTAACTAATGTTTTAAATTGAGTTGAGTCGTATAGCCAATATTTTGTTTACGTTTGAGAAAATACTAAAAATTCTTTGATCACTAATTGTTCCGAAACCCAAAGTTGTTTTTTCTCATAGTTTCTTGAATACAAACTGGAAATGTCAACTTTAGATGAATTTATCCGATCTTCTGATAAGGTTATAGAATTTGAAGCCTTTTTCTCTGGCACCGCAGTTACTAATCATACAGTACACACCCTTGACATACATAAAGATGAGATTCTTCGACACTGGTCAGATTTTAGGGCAGCCTATGATAAGATTCTGCAAAATTATAATACTGTACAGGAAAATATCAGTGTAGAAACTCTAAAGGAAAGATTCTTTAAAACTTTTGATTCCCATGTTCGAGCCCTAGACAATGGCTAATGAGATTTTAGACTCCCTCCGAAATAGTAATATCCCTGCTGTCAACCCCCCTACACCTGTAATTGATTCTAACCCTAACATATCCTTACTCCCATGCGATACGCAAACTTTTTATGGAGATTATGTCTCTTGGCCCCCCTTCCGTGATATGTTTACGGCCCTTTATATTAACAATTCCCGATTGTCCCCTGTTGAAAAACTATTTCATTTACTAAAAAAGACAGAAGGCGAACCCCATGAGATTTTAAAGAATTGTCCACTCACGAATGATGGTTTCAATATGGTATGGACAAACCTTGTCGAACGATATGAAAATTCTCGTATTCTTGTTAATTCTCAATTGAAAACTCTGTTTAACTTATTGAATAATCCCATTTCTAAAGAATCTGGACGCTATATAAAACAACTCCAACAATCAATTAACGATTGTATAAAAAATCTTTCGCTGCTTCAAATAGATACCAAAAACTGGGATGTTATCTTTGTTTTTATCTGTGCGAAATGTCTTCCTGATATCAGCTTACATTTATGGCAACAACACTTAGGGAATAGTAAAGAATTACCCTCTTGGCAAGAAATGGGTAGCTTTCTACCTTCTAGGTATCAATCCCTTGAAGGTTTCGCGGATATACGGACTACTTCGTCCGATTCTCACAACAACTACAAGAAATATAATCCGAAGAAACAGAATCCCACTAATAATAAAAAGGTTAATACATTTCAAACAAAGGTTAAAACAGATAAGCCTCTAAAATGTCCACTGTGTCAAGATTCCCATCCCTTAAGGTTTTGTCCCACTTTCTTATCAATGTCAGTTGAAGATCGATATTCTTTAGTTAAGAAACTGAAGCGTTGTACTAACTGTTTAGCAGCCTCTCATGATAATAAGACTTGTAAAAGTCAGTTCAGGTGTTCTTTCTGTAAACAAAAACATCATTCCCTCTTACACCGTTCCGAGAATCAACCTATACCCCAAATAGCTAATACTAGACCCTTTAATGATTACCCAACGAACAATAATAACAATAATAATAACCACAATCGCGATTCACACCCTTCACAAACCGTTAGCAATCCTCGTGATAACCCTAAAACTTCAGCTGCTGCAGCAGGATTACGTCAAGCATATTCACCCAACTACAGTCCACAACACATAACTCTGTTATCCTTGGCACGGCTTTAGTTGATGTTTGTGTAGGTGATGTGCATTGTACCGTAAGAGCTCTTATTGATTCAGCCTCAGAAGCCACCTCTATCTCTAAAAAACTCCAAGCTTCTCTGGCAATCCCCACAAAAACTTCACATACCACTATAACTGGTCTTAGCGGTTCGTTATCTGCTACTGCTACTCGAATTTGTACTATTACAATAATTTCACCTCTAGAAAAACTCTTTAAAACTTCCACCGATGCATCCGTTGTTAATAAACTGACAGGAGACTTACCCTATTACGAACTCTCTTCCATTATGAGTACCAAGTTTTCTGATCTTCCCTTAGCTGATAGCTACTCTGCTAAAACTTCGAATGTTGAACTTTTGATTGGTTGTGATGTTTATCCGAAAATCCTCAGAGATGGTATTCGTTGGGATTATAATAGCTCACTCGTCGCTCAGCATACCATTTTCGGATGGATAATCTCTGGAAAATTACAATCTCCTACCCCTATTCTAAATTCTGTTTCATCATATATGAACCATATCGACTTAAACGCACAACTTACTAA
>NC_060951.1:17151230-17153727 GCF_022045245.1 Lucilia cuprina
AGCCATGGGTAAAGTGAGTGTAGCGGGACGAATTTCCGACTTAATAATATGTGGGTAAACGTCAGCGCCGAGGATCAGGTTTATCTCTGATGAATTATAGAACTTAGGGTCAGCCAGATGTAGATTTTTGTACGGTTCAGCAACTGATGCATCTAACTCCATCGGCCTTTGAAATTGTGGTAACTCTTTGGTTACTAAAACATTTACTACGACCACCGGTCTATTGACAAAGTGTGGTTTAAAGGTAATTGTGCAAGTGCGGCGGGAGCTTGACCTTTCAACTGGGAGATGATAACGAGTTGGTAGGAAGTCAGCAATTTGACTAGTTTCGAATGACGGATTTATTATGCCACGTACATCACGCCATTCGCCACCGAGTTGGACTTTTACCATTACAGTTGGCCGTAAAACTGTTGACTGGAGCAAATTACCCTCTGGATTGGGACTGATGATGCGTGTTGGCCTGACAAGTGCATGAAAATGTAAAAGTGTGAGCTGCGACATCTTGCCAGGACGTGACTGTGTGCCAGACAGTTTGGCAATAATTATATTTTTTGACGATTTTGAGTTTGTTTGTTATATTCATATTATTGAATTTATAACAGGTTCGTAAGGGGTGGTCTCTTCTGCACAAGCGACAGACTGGTTGGTGACGTTGGTTTCTTCTTCTTTCTGTTGTGGGAGATAAACTTCTTGTATCAATTAAATTTCGTCTTTGACGGTGTTGTGGAGACATAGTGCTGTAAATAAAGGGTAGAATTAGTTTGATTCGTTATTATTAGGGGGAAGGAGAACTAATTTAACAATTGGCCTTGTTATAGGACCAGTTGAGGTAATAATTTCCGCCACTCTAACATTATTATCTTGACCTGGGGAAACCTTTTGTATACGACCAAGTCGCCATTCATTTGGGGGAAGATGATCTTTCTTGATTGCAACTAGGTCACCAACAGCGAATTTTCTTTGGGGATATTTCCACTTTATGCGTTTATGCAATTCTTTTAAATACTCTTCTTTCCATCTACATGCGAAATGATGGTGGAGTACATTTAATTTCTGCCATCTATTTGCATAACTAAGTGATCGACTAGAGTAGTCTGGTTCTGGGGGTGACAGCAGAGGGGCGCCAATAAGAAAATGACCGGGTGTCAAAGCGCTTATTTCATTGGGGTTGTCACTCATTAGACTTAATGGTCTTGAGTTAAGACAAGCTTCAATTCTTGTAAGCATAGTTGTGAATTCTTCAAAGGTAAAATGTTGTGCATGAGATATCTTTTTGAGATGAGATTTACAACTTTTTACACCTGCTTCCCAGAGTCCTCCCATATGAGGAGCTCCAGGGGGGTTAAAACGCCACTCAATGTTTTGAAATGAATTTTGAGATAGGATGTTCTTTCGTACTTGGGATAAGAAGTTTTCTTGGGTTTTATTGTATATGTTAGCAGCGCCTACAAAAGATGCTCCATTATCTCTACGGGAGTAAAAACGGGAAAATGCCGCTAAATAACCTTGGGTTGAAAGTTCACTAGTGGCCTCCAAGTGAATTGCCTTTGTAGCAAAGCAAACAAATACTAGTACATAGCCTTTAGTTATTTTACTTCCACGGCCAGCAAATGACTTTATACTAAATGGACCGGCGAAATCTAGACCGGTATTAGTAAAAGGGCGCGATAAAAACGTACGTTCCGGTGGCAGAGAAGCCATGATTTATTGACTCAGTTTTTTCTTAAATAAAACACAAGTCTTGCAGTTAAAAATAACGGTTTTTATAAGATTTTTTAGCTTTGGTACCCAAAACTCTAAACGTACTAGGCGCATTAGAAGAGAATTTTCTCCATGTATCGTATATTTATGTAAAAGTTCTAAGTACAATCGGGTAAAACGACCTGAGTAGGGGAGAATCTTAGGAAATCTTTCATCATAAGATAGCATCTCACTCCGAGAAAGTCTACCATTGATCCTCATTATATTATCAGAATCAATAAACGGGTTAAAAGTTAACAAGGGACTTTTTTTGGGAATCTCTTGACCTCTAGAAAGCAAAGAATATTCGAGAAAATAAAACTTTTGACAAGAAACCACTAAGCGATGTTTAACAAGTTTCATTTCTGTGTGTTGTATTGTGAGAGAGGGGTAATTATATGTGGTTTTATAACGTGGGTGAGTAGAATGATAAAATCTATATATATATAAGCGATTACACGCATGGCACGAGAGAGATCAGAGAACCGAGTTAGAATATCTTCGGAGTTTTGATTTAGATGAGTTTTTACAGGTCTAATTTCTTTGTGTGTATCTACGACGGGCAAGAATGAAGGCCATTCAGAACTGGGAAGTTTAAGCCACGTTGGTACATGCCACTATAGATCATTGCATATCAAATCCTTTGCAGTAAGGCCTCGAGATCCCAAATCAGCTGGATTATCTTTGGAGGAAACATGACGCCATTTATCATTTCCAACTTTTTCTACTATAGACGTGATTCTATTGGCGACGA
>NC_060951.1:17153827-17211732 GCF_022045245.1 Lucilia cuprina
GTATATTTCTTTTGATCCAGTTGTTTGTGTGTTTCAACAGTGTAAGATCAGTGTAAGCTAAAAACAAAACAAAAATCATAAATTTGCAATATTTAAAAATAATTTATTCGTACCCTACTCCCCAAATATACAATATTGAATCTTTTTTTCTGAGTTGATTGATAGGTTCCCAAAAGTAGCACAAGCACTCCAAAAATTAAATATAACCTTAATAAGTTTTATAGGGTCTTTAATGCCTTTATCAAATTCCATAAGAATCGGTCTATATTATAAACAAGCGTCCATAATAACTTGCTTAAAATCATGTGATCAAATTTTTCATAATCAAGTTTATCTCTATATATGTAAATCCTCTTTCAGAAAATTAATTTATTCCTAATAAATTATTAAAACATATTAGTATTATGATACATTCGAAAAAATGATTTGTTTTAAAACATTCTTCATTTTACATTTTTATTTTATTGTATATTTTCAATTTTAATGATTTTTTTTTCAAAAAAATATTTTTGGAAGAATTTAGGCTTTTTAGCATGTAGTCACTTCATTGTAGTGACACCAAATTTTTAACAAAACAACGCTTTTTTAAAAATGTTTCACAATTATTACACAATTTAATTTAATTTACAGTGTAAATTATAAATTACAATAAACATATGCAAAAAATTTTTTGTGAGAATTTCTCAAAATTTCACAAAACATCTCAAATAAATTTTTGCAGTTCTCTAGAAAATTAAACTTTAAAGTTCTTTAATTATAAAAAGTGCAAAATAGAAGAAAAATGCCGAAAATGCACTTTTAATGCTAAAAATTTCTAGCAAAAGACGAAAAAGTGCTAAAATGCATCTAGCACTTTTTTCTAAAAAATAAGTGCAGCCGACGGAAAAAAGTGCTAAATTTCACTTTTAATGCCGTTATGGCAACACTGCCTCTGATGTTTTTGAGTACAATATTAAACTTCGCAGTGTTGCCATACAAAATAACAGAAAATATCACTGTTTGTTATCAAAACAATACATGTTTTATAAAAAAGAAGAAGACAATTGTAAATGTAATATTAAAATTAATGAAAACTTAAATTTAAAACATACAAATGTATTGTGAAGTAGTAATTTATACTAATTGATAAATCAAACATTTTAATGTTTATTTTAATAAAAACTGTATTATTTTTTTCCATCAGCTGTTACAATTTTGAATTTCTTCTCAAGTTTAAACGACCTCCATTGGGCGCATAAACTAGCAAACAATATCAGCTGATTGAGTATTAAAAAACAACTTTCAAAGATTAATTTAATTTACATTCGTAATTCAGCTCTGGGTGGAGGAAGACCGTCGTGCGTCGTTGCCATTATCGCTTAAGGGTAATCAGGCCGTTCTTTTTGCTCTGCCTTCGAGAGTTTTACGTTTCAAACAGCATTGGCTAATGTGTGACGTCAGATAACTGTACCAAGTTACAGGTGCATATTTGGCCATGTGCAATCGTGTTAACTTAACCTAAGTTTTTAATTTTAATTGGAACATATGAGCTAGTTTTTTTCTAGCTAGAATTGGTGATGGCGTTGTATAATTTTAATTACTGGCCAAATAAATCTTTGTTTTCGGAAACTAAGTAACTTAAAGAACAAACAAACAATCTACACACAGAAAAAGATTGGTTGGAAATCGTTCACAGTTTTAATTAATGTTGTTCACTGTCGGTTTAAAGGAAAAGGAGAATTTATTCTCTATAAAATAACAAATTGATAGAAATTAATTAATAATATAAATCAAAGTACATTTTAATAAAATAATTACTATTTTGACAGAAAAATAATAGTGTTGGTAAATGCGCTAAAATTAAAGAAGATATTTATTATGGACAAAGAAGATATTTATTATGGACAAAATGAAATTCACTATTGGACTATTTTATCTGCATCACAAACATCCCCGCCCCGTGAATGGACACCATAATGTCCAATTCACCAACATTCTCCACATCTAATACGGCCAGTTTTGAAACGAGACGATGCAACAGGCCGTTGGCAGTATTTACTTCGGTCTTGCTAATCCATCTTTCCCAACAAAAAATTTGTGAATGCGTCCCTTCTCCATTTTGATCAAGATTGATCCGTTTCACAAATAAGAACCAAAAATCCGGTTGCCAAGGGCTTTGTAGGTCGACACCACTTTGTACTACGAGTTAATTCGGGGAGATACTCCCAAGGTTTTCACAAACATTTTTTTTAATTTTGCAGAAAACAGTGGAGTTTTATTAAGGTGCAAAATTTTGAATTAAAGGGTCCCGGAGTCTGCGTTGAATTGGAACATCCCAATAAAAATGATTCGGAGTCAACGGTTCTGTTTCATCTGGCGTGACTGGCAAATGTGCGAGTGGTCTAAAGTTTACTATGTTTTCACATTCAACTAATAGGGTGTATAACGTTCCTGGACGTTCAGGCCTTTTTTCACAGACTGCACAAGTCTTTCCCAAGAACTACCAGCACTAGGGTCAGAGCGGGTGTTGAACTTCCATTTAATGCCAAGAGGTTTTAAATCAGCGTCTATTTTTTGTGATTAATAAAATTTTATTTACAACCAAGCTCCTTCGTGTTAAACACGTGAAATTTGCGAATTGTGTTTAGTATTGTAAGTATATTATTTTTATATTATATATATTTTTTAGAAACTGTAATTTTATCTTTAATCATAAATGCGTTTTTCATTTGAGAAAAAAGTTCGTGTTCACCGAACTTTGAAAACCGAACAAAGTTTGGGTTCGGCATTCCCAAAATATTTTCAATGTTAGATGTCATATTAATATTATTCACGGTAAGGTTACCAAAGTACGAGTTTATTTCCTTTGAATTGGATATTATTTTATACATTTAAAAACCTGCTGCTTTATGTGTTTTTATAGCGTCTTTAACCACTTTTAGAGCTTCATTAACGGACGGAAAGCAATCTGCATAAACGTCTACGTAGTGGCGTTTAATTACGGCTTCTACGGCCCTTGTTGGTGAAAATTTATTTTTAGGTAGCTGCTTATTATTTCAAATTAGAAAGGACGCATAACAATTCATTGTAAACCATGTTGGCAATTTTCCTTACTCCCTCGAGCCATTGACAGAAATCGAACAATTCAACAGCCCTATAGAGTTCAATGCATTTTTCAGCCCATTGCATCTGTTTTGTTGGTGGCAGCTTTGAAACTAATTCACTAAGCAAAGGTGGGTTTCTGAGGTGATGTTTGCCATAGGTTGTTTGTAAAAAACGTACTATATTACTGACTTTTGTATAAAATTGTATTAATAAATCCAGTTTTCCCTCAGGAACATAATGAATTGTGTTTACTTTGTCAATTTGGCTTCTTATTAATTGTTCGGAACGACAATATGTCTCACTTAGTATATTTATTATAATTCTACGGTTTCATTGGCCGGACCATGTAAAGCTTCACGAATGCGGATTATATTTTGTAGAGGGCTATATTCGAACTCGGGGGTTGTTTCATTAAAATCTTCAATGAATGTTGGCCATTCTTTTGTCAAACCGCTAATCAATGAAAGGGGATACAACTTTTAAGCTTTTACGGTCGCAGAAACTTGGCTGTGGGAAGAAACATTAGTAAAGGACTGTTTAATTTCTTGTTGGAGTGATCAAATTATTTAAATTATTGTTTACCGAATTTATCTGTCTCATCATTTCTTTTTGTATGTCAGCTAGAAACTCAGCACGTCAAGCTCTGGAGTTCGTTGTTGAGATGACTTATTTCCAGTTGTAACAACATGAGTCGTTGGCTGTTGTTGACTAGATGTCGATGCAGACCCTCTAGATATATTTTGCACTCCGGGGATCCATAACATAACGACTTATGTCGAATTTCATCTACAGTGTCTCTCATAAGTATTTTGTATGCAAAATTAATAAATAAATTTGTTAAATTCACTAGACAGTCCTTAACTTTGACATTACGCTTTTTAAACTTTAAAAATTCACATTTACTTAAATTAATTTAGCTTTATTTAAAAAAAGTTCATAAAATTACCTCACAAAAGAATTTTTTCTGTATTTCATATTTGACTATATTATACGAAACACAAAACTTAGAATCGAATAATTTTTTGCTAAAAATTGTTTTAAGGGGTAACTATCAACCGAATCGATATAATTTTGGATCATTTGGTCCACAATTTTGGGGTATTTGTACCATCTTTTTATGTAATATAATTAAAATGGCGGTTTTTGGCAATATTTGTATTTTTTGTTCTCCTTTTTCCCAGAGATAAAACCAAAATTTGTTATTGGGATTTAATATACCCCTTGGGGCATCTAAAAATAATATTTTTTATTACAATAATCTGTATTTAAACGTTCCAAGATATATTATTGGAATCATTTTTCTATCGCTAGTTCAATTTACTGGAACTCAAGTCCATTTTTATAATACTAGGGTCAAAAATTTTCGGGAAAACATGTCTTCTATATATTGTTTTAGATATCATCTGTTATACATTTTAAGTTTTCAATATATTGAGGAAGTTTATAACTCCAAAGCATTCCTCGAAGAAACGCCATTCAATATAGTGGAATCATTCTTTTTATAATCAATGGCCTCTAGGCTGAATGTCACCATATCATTATGGTCTAACTCAAAAATATTCATATCTGTTTAAATATTATCTACTATGATCAAAATAAGCCCAAAATTTTTTACATACAGTGTTGTTGTAATGGGAAACATAATCGTGAATGTTATGAGTAGTAATAACTAAAATATACTGTATGGGATGACGTTTTGTTAAGGCTTGTTTTGGAGTTGTACACCGCTACGATGTCTTGAAATTTAAAATATATTAATGCTAATATCTACAATTATATATACTAGCCAACTTTGTCGGAAAATATCGATCCTAGTGGTACGAAAAGGGACTTAAGATCCAGATAATTCAATTAGAAACAGAAGAACGATACCAAAAATATATCATGGAATGTTTAAAAACAAATCCTTATAACAAAGATTATTAATTTTAGATACCTGAAGGAATCTATTAAATCCCAATATTAAATTTGGGTTTTATCTCTGGAAAAAGAGAAAAAAAATGGCAAATATGGTCAAAAATCGTAATTTGTGATATTATATGAAATGATGGTACAAATACTCCAAAATTGTAGACCAAATGGTCCAAAAATATATCCATTCGGTTGATAGTTACACCTTAAAACAATTTTTAGCAAAAAAAAAACATTCGATAATAAGTTTTATGTTTCGTATAATATAGTCAAATATGAAATACTGAAAAACACGAAACATATATTAAACCAGGTTTAACCAAAAAATGAAGATTATCTTTATCAGAAAAACTCGCCCTAATTAGTCCTTAAACGGTGTGTAATTTTCTGTATTTTAACTAAGAATGTTTTTAATTTTTTAGATTAATAAAATTATAGTAAAAACCTAGAAAATAGTTTCCTGGATAACAGCAAACGGTTCATTTTTACTTTGCCAGAATGTTTCTTTTTAAAACTTATAAAAAAATGTAATGCGAAAATTCAATTAGAAAGACTTCAACATAAAATGTATTTGTAACTAACCAAATAATAGTATGTACTTTGTTTAAATTAATAATAAAAACCCGTAATAATTAAAAGCAAATTGTTAGTAACTAAACAAATTAAATGTTTAAATAATAAATAAAATGAAAACATTAAAACTATAAATATAGAATGAAACTAATGAATGAATAAAATGAACAAACATGAATGAATATTTTGCAAAATAACAATTCTTAATTGACTTAAGAGGGAGACAATTTCACGATCAATATTTGCCAGTAACTCATCTTGATTATCATTTGCACTGGCCAGAGCGAAAATATCATCATGATTTATATACATGCCACGAGGCGGGTTGCGTTTATGACGTTCAGCATTACGGTCACGAGATCTTTTGCAAAAATATGGACCCGAATTGGGACGTTTATTGCCAGTGCGTCTGGTAAAAGTTATTGCATCATTAAAATAAGACAAATAAACAAACAAAAATCTAATGAAAAACAAAACAAAAAAGATGTATACCTCCAATGATGATGGCAACTGGAACATAGTTTACCATGTGGCGAATTATTCAATATATTACAGGCAACACCACAATTTGAACAATAGCCAGCGGCACTGGTAGAAGTAGAGGAGTTGGAATTCATAGACGTAGAATTATTTGTATTGACTTGATTTTGTATGCCATTCGAATTTAAAGAATGCATTTGGGATTTATTGGCAATATTATTTGAAATGTGATTCGAATTGTTTTCAATGCCAACAACACCACCTTCACCACTGTGCCCACCAACCATATTGTAATGGGCGGCATCGCTACTTTGATCAATTAAATTTCCTGCTTGTAATGTTGACAAGGTTTGCTCCTAAATGTGTTTTTGTATTTGTATCAGTTGTTGTTGTTGGTGCAGGTTAGGCATATGCGGAAAAGAAAAAGAAAACATACATAAGATTTTATTTAACTTTTTTTTTTAATGGAAATTTTATAATTCGAAATTTGAACTACAAATTAAAACAAACAAAATAGAACAACTAAAAGAACAATAAAAATCTTATGATTACTTAAATTCTTTGATTTGTTTTGAATAAAACTTCTTCGTTTGGATGGGAGGGGGTTTTTAAACAAAAATGAGGTTGGTGGTAGAAAGACAACGAAGAAGTTGAAGAGAAGAGAAAGTTTGATCAAACAAAATTTGTGTATTTTTTCTTAAAAAAAAAAAAACAAAGTGAAATTTCTTTTAAGAAATTTATTATGCCAACAACAACTGATTTTATAAAATATTATTATTTTTCTTTTTTTGTTACATGTTGCAGGTCTTGTCTTTCATGTTTCAAAATCTCCTAATTTCAAGTTATTTTTCTTACGTTTTTTTTCTTTGTAATTTTCAAGTAAAATTGTATTTTGCAAGACTAAATTAAAGAAACAACAGAGAATAGTTAAATGTTGATGATGAAAATAATATAAAACACAACCCAACTTAGATGAAAAAATAAAACGATGAATGTGGTATTAATGAAGTAATGCATGAAAACATTAGTCGAAAAGTCTAAAAGTCGTCTTTTAATTAAATGAAGAAAGTCGAAAAGTCGACTTTTAACTAAATGAAAAAAGTTGAAAAGTCGACTTTTAACTAAATGAAAAGAGTCGAAAAGTCGTCTTTTCTTTTCAACTATAGAACCCTACTCCGAATAACTGTTTCCAAGTTATTCGTTGTTTGCATTAATATTGTGCTTTCCTTTTTCTTATCTCATTGAGGTTTTTAAAAATAAACTGGTGGAGACCATATAATATTTTGGATTTATAATTTGTTTGGGGGGAATTTGATTTTTACTATACTCGCCAACAAACTTTGAGAGTCAAAAAAGAAATATAGATGTAAACCAAAAAATATGTAAATACTTTCCTAAATACGTTAAGTTTTCTGAATTAGTAAGATCTGTAACATAAAACGTTATATTTAAAATATTGCTGTATTGAGCTTTTAATGTATTTGTGAACGTATAGGAATGTAGGTTTCTATTTAAAATTAATGTAAAAATAATTGCATCTGCTACGAAATAAACAATTTTTCAAATAAATATGAAACAATACGGTTATATTTATTGGTTGCTTACATTGATAGTTTCGGTCACAATAACCGAACCGAATTGCTTTTTTAATAAGAAGTTATAATACTCACTCGATGACTTCAATAGATATTTTGCTTGTAACAACTTACCTGTGTTATAAAAAAATAATTTAAAAAACAATATTCGGTAATTGCAAACAATTTATGTGGTAGTTGTTGTAACCTACTAAATTCGATTGGAAACGAATGTTCACCTAAAAATTGGCCCTTACATTTTTTTTGACATTAAAAGTGTCGAAAAACATTAAAAAGAAGATCAAAATGACGCGTAATGTGTAATCTGAAGCTTATAAAGCGCGAACAATTTGAAAAGCACAAAACGCGTTGCGTTCCACCTTAACTCAGAAAATTTTACATAATTTTAAAGTTTTACCTTACAAATATTTCATATGAAATCTTCGACATAAAAATTAAAACATACAAAAATATACTTTTATTTAAAGAAATATCTGAGATATTAGGTACTTGTACAAAACAGTTTCCCCAAAAGCTTTTAGAAACATGAAACGAGCATTTCAAAGATGAATTAGTTATAATAATAATGCGAGAAGAATATAATTAATAATTATAATAATATATATTTTTTTTTTAATTGAAGGTTTTGTACTCAAATATTTTGAATTAAACTATTTTTATTTTGGAGTTAATTGAAAATGCGTGTAAGTCTTTATTTATGTTTAAATTATTTAAGTCAAATTAGTTGTATTCTATAGTAATACAATTTCACTTCCTAATAACTTCCAAAAAAAGTATCATTTTTTTCACGATCGGTCCATAACTTAGGTGCGGTCGGTCCCATGCAAGGTTCCCTTTAAAAAATCACTTAAACACAAATTACGTATTACTAAATTACGATATAGATATAAAATTTGATTGAAATATAGCTTTTATGTTCAGAAATTTTTTTAAAGATTTTTTTACGATCGGTCTATAATTGGTCTCCCATACTAGGTCCTGCCCCTTTTAATTGTAACAGATTTAAGCTGTTTTAATCTTGGGGTTTTTCTATTTAAGATATGAGAAAAAATATTTGTTTAACTAAAAAGTATTAATATAAAAGTAGCTGGTGGAGGGTATTGAAGATTCGATTCAGCCAAATATAGCACTCTAACTTGTTTTAAATTAATTCGTGTTTCTCGGACCTCACTCCAAAATATTTTTCTTTTTGATTTGTTTTAATTCTTAGACAAACCGCAAATAATAAATTAATAAAAAGATTGTGTGTATTACTTAAACATAGGATGTGCCTTCATTTAGTCAGGTATATGGAATAGATACTTTTTTAATTCACAACTGGTGTTAAAGATCCAGGTACTTTTTAAAGTATATAAGATGTGCACGAACCCACAACCGTCATAAAAATTAATAGATGCACGCAGTATGTTGGGAAACCCGTGTAACATGTTTAGTTTAGTGTTTGTTCTGATTGGTATTTCCCACGATTAAGATTAATGCATTATGTGCACATAAGTCTTTTTTGTATGATCGTTCGCACCTATAAACATAAATCTATCAAAACATTGCACATTTAAAATATATACTGTGGAAAATCCACAACGTAGATAAAGGTGTATTATCGTACTTAATCCTGTATAGATGTACTTACGAACATATGAATCTAAAAACAATA
This sequence comes from Lucilia cuprina, assembly GCF_022045245.1. Classification (NCBI taxonomy): domain Eukaryota; kingdom Metazoa; phylum Arthropoda; class Insecta; order Diptera; family Calliphoridae; genus Lucilia; species Lucilia cuprina. Next base: position 17,163,125 of record NC_060951.1, read on the forward strand.
TATTTAGCATTATTATATTTTCAGAAGTTTTTACACACACAATGCCCAATCGAGTGTTTTGAGGAGAACCTTTTTGGGAATTTAATGTAGGCACAAATTAACAGAATTTTAGAGAAATATTTTAGTAACATTTATTTTTTTAATAAATTGTACTAAGTATTGATTCCAATGTGTGTCACGGGACACTCTAACATCCAATTAAGAGCAAAAAAATACAAAATATTCGCTGTTATGTAATATGATGTTACCCAAAACATTTTATGTTTAGTGTTATCCATTCGCGGACTGGAGAGTTTTGAAGAAAGTATCGTATGGGAGACACGATTTTTATATCCACCATCAAAAAAGATTGGGGAGTATATTGATTTTGTCATTCCGTGTGTAACACATCGAAATATTGTTCACAGACCCCATAAAGTATACATATTCTGGGACCTCGTAAGATTCTAAGGCGATCTAGCTATGTCCGACCGTCTGTCCGTTGTTGGCGCTATAGCGTCCACAAAAAAAGAGATATTGAGATGAAATTTTCCTTGATCTGAAATGTTTGGTATTGGAACTGGGCAAAATCGGTCAACGATTTCACACAGCCCCCATACAAATGTATCCCCAGGAATATTATATAAAGAACTTCAAACATTCACAAATTCGTTGTTTATGAAGCAAATAGCACAGACATTCGCATAGGTCAGTTTTTTGACGTCTAAAATAAAATTCTGAATTACGGCGGACATAGGACCATAATTGGCCATACCCTCCATATAAGGTTCCCTTTAGAAAATGACTAAAAAGTTTATTACTTTTCAGTCATTCATTTTCTCCATAAAATAACTTTAACGCTCTTTACTGGCTTAAAAATACGACTATAGCGGTGAAATTTAACAGAAGTAAGTTTTATACTATCCAAAACCTCTCTACCAAATTTTATGTGGATCGGTCCATAATTAACCCTCCCCCCATATAAGGTTCCCTTTAGAAAATGACTTCAACGCTCATTATTGGCGTAAAAATACGAGTATAGAGAAGAAATTTGACATAAATAAGTATCTTAGGAGCCAAAATCGTTCTAGCAAATTTTATATGTATCAGTTCATAATTGACCCTACCCCCTATATAAGGTCCCCTCCATAAAATTACTTTAACGGTCATTATTGGCTTAAAAATAAGAGTACAGCGATAAATTTTACAGATGTAAATTTTATACAAGCCAAAATCACTCTACCAAATTTTATGTGGATCGGTCTATAATTGATCCTACCCCCCAAATAAGGCCCCCTTCAGAAAATTACTTTAAGGCCCATTACTGACTTAAAAATACGAGTATGTCAATGAAATTCGACTCAAGTAAGTTCCTTGCGAGCCAAAATCTCTTAATCAATTTTTTTAGTTAGTCTTATTTCGCATATAAGGGAACCTTAAGAAAATCGCTTTAATTGGCTGATAATACGAATACCCCAATGCTATTCGACATAAACTAAATATAAGTAGAACTATAAAATTTGAAATAAATAATAAATTTTCACTGTCCATTATTGGACCCCCATTAAGAAAACTATTTCAAATATTACCCTGATGTTCATATTAGTATCGATATATAATAATAAAATATTCAAAATATCAAAGTTTATTTATATGGCAGTGATTTGATGGTGGGTATATAAAATTCGGCATAGCCGAATATAACACTCTTACTTGTTCATGTTAAATTCAATATATTACCCAGATTCAAATAATCTTTGTATTGTTTTATAATGATTTCTAAAATATTTCTGGTTTATCGATGGCCGTTCTTAAGCTGGACCGCTTACAAAAAAGTCCTTTTTTAGTTAATTTATTATTGAATTTTACAGTATTTCTTAAACAATGTATTCTATATGTATCATTTGAAAGGTTTTTTGAAGTGTAGTGGTGCGCAAAATTGTGCATAAATTTTATTTTTATTTGTAAAAAACCTAATAATTTTAAATACTTTGGAATATGACAATTATGAGCAGACGGTTATTTATGATTAATACATCATTGGACGCTGCTTTAAATCCCCCTTTTAAACGATACCACATATTGGATATTTTGTTTCAAAACTAAAATTAAATGTATAGTCGGGTATAGCCGACCATATGATACCCTACACCAGTCAGTATGTTAAAAATGAGGATTGTTTAAAAAAAGCATTTGATTTGTTTTTTAACTTAATTCCGGAATATTTGTACTTATTTTTGACAAAAAAAAGAGATTTTTTACAAGAGGGAACAAAGGGGAGTAGGGGAATATATGGGCCTATCCTTATAAATATTGGTAGAGGAATCTACGTATACTTCAAAGTTACTTATGTAGAACTTAAAAGTGTTCTAGTAATTTTCTGAGGGGAGTTTGTATGGGGGCTAGGATCAAATTAGGCCTCATCATTACAAAAATCGGTAATGTCATTAAAAGATCTATAAAACTAAGTTTTGCAGACTTTTGTTGACATAAAATAATATTTAACTTAATTATGAGCCCAAAGGCCCTATTCGGTGGGTACGGCGAAATAATAAATCAATTTTATCCATTTTCAAAACTAAATAAACACAGAAAAATTATTTGCTAAATCCGCTTATTATGATCAAGGAGCTCCATTTCCCTAATCGAAATTAAATTATAAATTTAGATTATAAAAATGTAAATTTACATATATATAAATAGATAGATAGATAGATAGATAGATAGATAGATAGATAGATAGATAGATAGATAGATAGATAGATAGATAGATAGATAGATAGATAGATAGATAGATAGATAGGTCTTGGCACTGTCAGGTTCCGGTACCCGAAACATGACAGAACCAAAGAAGTTGCTAGTGGTGCAGATAAACCTGCATCACTGTGAAGCAGCTTCAGCCGATTTAGTAACCTTCCTCATCAATTCACAGACGGACGTGGCCCTTATTCAAGAACCTTGAATTAACAACAATAAGGTTCTTGGTTTAAGGGTCAAAGGTTACATCTTATTTGTCCCGTCTTCCGAGGACAAGGTAAGGACTTGTATCCTGGCAAAGAATGAATTAGGTTTTCTCATTTCTCATTCTTTTAGGAGCGGTGACATAATGTAATAAACAGAGAAGCCAAAGGTAGGCGTACGCTCACACTGACTTCGGTGTATATGCCGTACGAGACGACTGACCCACCCGGCACTGAGGTGCGTGAGCTGACGGCATATGCGAAAAGAAAAAGTGCGATCCTTGTGATGGGCTGTGATGCTAATGCTCATCATTGCCAATGGGGCAGCAAGGATATCAACAAAAGAGGTGAGTTAATGTTTGACTTTATAGCTGATAATAATCTCATCATCCGTAACAAGGGCGATACGCCGACGGGGAGGAACAAGGATAGATTTAACTTTAATTAACCGTTTAGAAGATCTCGTTAGGGATTGGAAGGTTGCAACGGACTGTTCTTTTTCGAACCATAGTCGCATTACCTTCACACTGGATTTAGTTTTGGCTAGGAATACACCTTTTAGGGATCCTAAGAAAAGAAATTGGGGAACCTTTAATGATAGGGTGGAGTCTGTATTGGCGATTTGTGCGATTTGTGCGATTTGTTGCCAACTGATTTAGAGGGGGTTGTGAACGAGTTCACAGACCTACTTAAGGGAAGCTATGAGCTAACTTGTCCGGTTACTTTCCCGGGCAAAAGAGAGCAACCTAAGTGGTGGACCAAGGAACTTAGACTTCAAGTCGGCGATACGCCGACGGGGAGGAACAAGGATAGATTTAACTTTAATTAACCGTTTAGAAGATCTCGTTAGGGATTGGAAGGTTGCAACGGACTGTTCATTTTCGGACCATAGTCGCATTACCTTCACACTGGATTTTGTTTTGGCTAGGAATACACCTTTTAGGGATCCTAGGAAAACAAATTGGGGAACCTTTAATGATAGGGTAGAGTCTGTATTGGCACAACGGGCCTTGTGCGATTTGTTGCCAACTGATTTAGAGGGGGTTGTGAACGAGTTCACAGACCTACTTAAGGGAAGCTATGAGCTATCTTGTCCGGTTACTTTCCCGGGCAAAAGAGAGCAACCTAAGTGGTGGACCAAGGAACTTAGACTTCAAAGGTCGACTGTTAGGAAATTGTTCAATAGGACCAAGCTTACAGGTCGAGCAATTGACTGGAACAACTATAAAATGTGTTTCAATAAGTATAAAGCTGATCTCAAAAGGGCTAAAAGGATTTCATGGTCCCAGTACTGTGAATCTATAGACAATGTCAACGAGTTATCAAGCTCTGTTAATGGAGACACATTTTCCGGGTTGTCTTGCAACTGAAGATGTGGTTGACGACCAACGGGACTTCGAGTCTGTGGCGCCAAGTAACACCTATAGTTGCATAGAGAAGATAGTCACCAGGAAAAAGCTAGTATGGGCGGTTAATTCATTCGACCCCTTCAAGTCACCAGGGCCGGATGGTATATTTCCAGCTCTACTAAAGAACTTGCCTCAGGACGCTATATCTCTTCTTCTGAAGATTTTTAAGAGATGCCTTGGTAGTAGGTATTTACCAAAGAGGTGGAGGGAGGTTAGGGTTATTTTCATACCCAAGGCCGGTAAGGTAAGCCACTCAAAGCCAAAGGATTTTAGACCTATCAGCCTGTCTTCTATTCTTTTGAAGACACTTGAGAGACTGATAGATCTACATCTAAGGAACAATATTGATACTCGCCTCATTAGTCGCGCTCAACATACCTACATTAAGGGTAAATCTGTTGAGAGTGCACTCCATGAGGTGGTAAGTTATGTGGAGCACGGCTTGAAGAATAGGTATTATACTTTGGCTGCGTTTTTGAACATTGAGGGAGCCTTCAATAATATAATGATTGAGGCTATTGAAGATTCGCTTATAGGGCTCGGAGTTCAGGACTTCCTGGTGAGTTGGATAATCTGTATGCTTAGCTGTAGAATTATTAACTCGACCCTCGGGGATCATTGCATTAGGAGAAGGGTTACCAGGGGGACACCACAGGGAGGTGTTTTATCTCCTCTTCTGTGGCTACTAGCGGTTAACGGTATCCTAAGGCTATTTGATTCTAAAGGTAGGAAGATAGTTGCCTATGCGGACGACGTGGTGATACTGGTCAAAGGAAAATTTCTATCCACGATCAGTGACATCATGGAGACTGCATTAGGTGAACTCTCGTTATGGACGAGAGATAAGGGACTGGGAGTTAATCCTTGTAAAACGGAACTGGTACTATTTACCAGAAGGTATAAGGTAGACAAATTCAGATTACCAAAGTTAGATGGCGTCGAATTAGGTTTATCTAGAGGAGCTAAGTATTTAGGGATCTTCCTTGATAGCAAGCTGTCATAGAAGGAAAACACTCAGGAAAGAATGAAAAAGGGTCTCAATGCCTACTACACATGCAAGAATTCCATAGGGAAGAATTGGGGTCTGCAACCAGATATGGTAAATTGGATGTATACATCGGTTGTCAGGCCTATTCTAACTTATGGTTGCATTGTCTGGTGGGAGACATTGAGAAAGGACAGTTACAGGAAGTTGCTCAATAAAGCTTAAAGGTGTGCCTCCATTGGCATTACTGGTGCCATTAGAAGTACTACGCAAGCGGCCTTGGACATCATTCTGAACCTGTTACCTATAGAACATTTTGTAGCGGGTGTGGCGGCTAGGAATCTACTAAGACTCTACGAGTCTTCGTTAGTGAAACCTTCGCGCGACAATGTTCTATAGGTAACAGGTTCAGAATGATGTCCAAGGCCGCTTGCGGAGTACTTCTAATGACACCAGTAATACCAATGGATGCACACCTTTAAGCTTTATTGAGCAACTTCCTGTAACTGTCCTTTCTCAATGTCTCCCACCAGACAATGCAACCATAAGTTAGAATAGGCCTGACAACCGATGTATAAATCCAATTTACCATATCTGGTTGCAGACCCCAATTCTACCCTATGGAATTCTTGCATGTGTAGTAGGCATTGAGACCCTTTTTCATTCTTTCCTGAGTATTTTCCTTCTATGACAGCATGCTATCAAGGAAGATCTCTAAATACTTAGCTCCTCTAGATAAACCTAATTCGACGCCATCTAACTTTGGTAATCTGAATTTGTCTACCTTATACCTTCTGGTAAATAGTACCAGTTCCGCTTTACAAGGATTAACTCCCAGTCCCTTATCTCTCGTCCATAACGAGAGTTCACCTAATGCAATCTCCATGATGTCACTGATCGTGGATAGAAATTTTCCTTTGACCAGTATCACTACGTCGTCCGCATAGGCAACTATCTTCCTACCTTTAGATTCAAATAGCCTTAGGATACCGTTAACCGCTAGTAGCCACAGAAGAGGAGATAAAACACCTCCCTGTGGTGTCCCCCTGGTAACCTTTCTCCTAATGCAATGATCCCCGAGGGTCGAGTTAATAATTCTACTGCTAAGCATACAGATTATCCAACTCACCAGGAAGTCCTGAACTCCGAGCCCTAAAAGCGAATCTTTAATAGCCTCAATCATTATATTATTGAAGGCTCCCTCAATGTCCAAAAACGCAGCCAAAGTATAATACCTATTCTTCAAGCCGTGCTCCACACAACTTACCACCTCATGGAGTGCACTCTCAACAGATTTACCCTTAATGTAGGCATGTTGAGCGCGACTAATGAGGCGAGTATCAATATTGTTCCTTAGATGTAGATCTATCAGTCTATCAAGTGTCTTCAAAAGAAAAGAAGACAGGCTGATAGGTCTAAAATCCTTTGGCTTTGAGTGGCTTACCTTACCGGCCTATCTCCTCTATGCAACTATAGGTGTTACTTGGCGCCACAGACTCGAAGTCCCGTTGGTCGTCAACCACATCTTCAGTTGCAAGACAACCCGGAAAATGTGTCTCCATTAACAGAGCTTGATAACTCGTTGACAATGTGTATGGATTCACAGTACTGGGACCATGAAATCCTTTTAGCCCTTTTGAGATCAGCTTTATACTTATTGAAACACATTTTATAGTTGTTCCAGTCAATTGCTCGACCTGTAAGCTTGGTCCTATTGAACAATTTCCTAACAGTCGACCTTTGAAGTCTAAGTTCCTTGGTCCACCACTTAGGTTGCTCTCTTTTGCCCGGGAAAGTAACCGGACAAGATAGCTCATTGCTTCCTTTAAGTAGGTCTGTGAACTCGTTCACAACCCCCTCTAAATCAGTTGGCAACAAATCGCACAAGGCCCGTTGTGCCAATACAGACTCTACCCTATCATTAAAGGTTCCCCAATTTGTTTTCCTAGGATCCCTAAAAGGTGTATTCCTAGCCAAAACAAAATCCAGTGTGAAGGTAATGCGACTATGGTCCGAAAATGAACAGTCCGTTGCAACCTTCCAATCCCTAACGAGATCTTCTAAACGGTTAATTAAAGTTAAATCTATCCTTGTTCCTCCCCGTCGGCGTATCGCCCTTGTTACGGATGATGAGATTATTATCAGTTATAAAGTCAAACATTAACTCACCTCTTTTGTTGATATCCTTGCTGCCCCATTGGCAATGATGAGCATTAGCATCACAGCCCATCACAAGGATCGCACTTTTTCTTTTCGCATATGCCGTCAGCTCACGCACCTCAGTGCCGGGTGGGTCAGTCGCCTCGTACGGCATATACACCGAAGTCAGTGTGAGCGTACGCCTACCTTTGGCTTCTCTGTTTATTACATTATGTCACCGCTCCTAAAAGAATGAGAAATGAGAAAACCTAATTCATTCTTTGCCAGGATACAAGTCCTTACCTTGTCCTCGAAAGACGGGACAAATAAGGTGTAACCTTTGACCCTTAAACCAAGAACCTTATTGTTGTTAATCCAAGGTTCTTGAATAAGGGCCACATCCGTCTGTGAATTGATGAGGAAGGTTACTAAATCGGCTGAAGCTGCTTCACAGTGATGCAGGTTTATCTGCACCACTAGCAACTTCTTTGGTTCTGTCATGTTTCGGGTACCGGAACCTGACAGTGCCAAGACCAAACATAGCAACCCCCCCATCTCATCCAGGACTTCTAAGGACTTACGATCCACAGCGAATCGAAAGTCCTTGCCAGTATTCTCCTTACAAACCAGTGAGTTCACATATCTCCATTGGTCTGTAAGAAGACTACCATTCTGTTTGGCCAATACTGCCAGTATGGTTTGCACCGTTCTTACGGGTGGTGGAATCCACACTGTTACTATTAACCGTAGTGGCAGTTCGGAAGCCTGTATCACTTCAAGCTTTGCTGCTGGGTTAATGTCGCTACATTTGCCAATTGCCGATTTTAAGAATTCCAAGGAGTTCTTGTTTCCGCAATTGACAACCTTCACGCCCTTAACCCAGTCTGCACAATTGAAGAATACATCCTCCGACCCACCCTCAAAGCCTTATATGCTTATAACTCCTAAACCAATTAAGAGAGAGACGAAATTTAATATAAAAAATAGTTTTAATAAAACATTAGACTTCGTTTAAAAATAATGGAAATGGAAGCCGTTTAGAGTTGTTAACTTATTCCTAAAATAGTATTTTAATGTAATATATGTCAACTTACTTTTCAATGCTATTTATATAATTCTTGAAGATAATTACTTTTTGGTATATATTTAATAAACTTCACCAATTAACAAAACCTTCTCAATTGTTTTTAACAGTTGACTTTTAACACAACACTGTCATATTGTTTCTTATTGCTTAATATTCACAATATATTTGTTCAATTCACAATCAAGTTGTATATTGTACCTACTAAAGTGTAGTAACAGTGATTGAAAACAGACTTTTGCAAGTCATAAGTTTATGTTCACAATAAAAAAAAAACAATGTCAAAAGTAAAAAAAAAACAAATAATATAAAACTAATTAAACGAGCAAAATAAACCAAATTACTTTATTTTTATTTAAAATTCTATTATTTTCATTATTCCACATTTAAACTAATAAATAGACAGTTTTTAATAAAATTTTATTTTTGTTTTGGTAAACATCTTTTTGTTTGTAATTTCTGTGTTACCACTTTATCGTTTTTTATGCCAAAATCGATTGAATTTTTTATTTATATGCTGAAATAAACAATTGACAACACTGAATTTTCTTACGACATGCGAAAAACATATGAAAAATTGTCGTAAGAGTTGTATAGAGCTTTTGCATAGAAAATACCAACAACATTGTTATGACTATGGTAGCAGCAGCTGACATACAATGCATACAACGCTACAACATCGATTGTGAATTGAACAATTAATTACACTATTTTTCTATGAATATTAATCAATAACTCATTTAAGTTTTACAATGAATAATTAAAATTGAACATGACTGGACAAAACACAAAACATCACTGAATTTAGCCAAATTTCTGCATTATTTATTTTTTTCGCGTTTACGCTAAAAAATGGAGTATTTATATTTTTTGTTTTTGTACTCTTCTTACTACCATCCGGAAGTAAAAAGTATACTTTCAGAATGGGAAAACTAGAAATCAATGTATTTTATTTTTGTAAAATGTGTGCTCTCGTCTAGAAGTGACTACAATCCACACTTCCAGATGAATAAAATACAACATTAATGTGAAAACTCTTCAAACTGTCTTCCAGAAGTGACATAAACATACAAATCAAGAAGATACAAATTAGGAAACAATGTATTTTGTTATTGTAAAATGTGTGTTCTCAAACACTAAAACGTATACTCCCAGATAAAAAAATTCAACAGTCATGGTTTTTTGTTTAAGCAAAATGGATGCACTCTTCTAACTATCATCCGGAAGTAACTGAAAAGTATATTTCTAGAAGACGAAAATTCGAAATTTTGTTTTTGTAAAATGTGCATTCTCGTCTGACAATTGTCCAGAAGTGTTTCTGACGTGGCGTCTGGGGTGATGCGCAATAGTTTTGTCTTCTAAATGGTTGAAGGGTAATGACGCCAACAGCATTCAAACATACAAAACAAAATACGCAGCTGTAAAACCAAATACATCTACACACACGTGTACATCCTTTTTTAATATTCAGTGTTGTTGTTGCTTATTTAACAAAGCATGAAAAAAATATGACATTTTTTGATGAAATTTTCGGAGGTTGTCTCGGTTTTTTGCTCATATCTCCGTTATTTACCGACCGATTTTGCTGATTTTAAATAGCGATCTTCTCTAAAAACTCTAAAAACAGATTTCAACAGACAGACAGACGAACATGGCTTAATCGACTCCGCTATCTATAAGGATCCAGAATATATGTATTTATAGGATCGGAAAATTATATTATAAAAATGACAAACTTATATATACCCTTCTCACAAAGGTGAAGGGTATAGATTTCAAAATCAGAAGAAAATAATGACAAAACAAGTTACAGTGGTATATTCGGCTGAGTCGAATCTTAAATACCCTCCACCAGCTACTTTTATATTAATACTTTTCTAATTGATCAAATATTTTTAGAAATAACCTTTCTCATGTCTTAAATAGAAAAATCTCAAGATTTAAATCTATTACAATTACAAGATTTATTGTACATTTTTATAGCGCTTAGCGCTATGCATGTTAGCATGTGTGTGAAAGATTAAGGATTTTAAAAATATAATTTTGTTCTACACAACTGTTAAAGAGTTTTTGGGTCCTAGTATGGGAAATATGACCAAATATAGACCGATCGTAAAAAATTCTTTAAGCTACATTTCTGCACATAAAAGCTATATATCAGTCAAATTTTGTATTTATATCTTAATTTAGTAATAAGTAATGTGTGTTTAAGTGTTTTTAGAAAGTAACCTTGTATGGGACCGTGAAAAAATCTTGAAATAATATTTTTGTTTACAAAACTAATATTTGTGCCAAATTTTATATCAATTATGTAATGTGCGTTTAAGAGATTTTCGTAAAAGGACTTTGTATCGGAGCTATGTACAATTATGTACATAAAAATAAAATTTCCAAATTCTGTATCTATATCATTATTTGGTAATGAATATTGTAAATTTAAGTGATTTTCTGGAGGGACCTAGTATGAGAGCTATGACCAAATATGGACCGATCGTAAAACAAATTTATAGTGTAATTTATGAATTTATGTAGGATGGACCGATCGTAAAAACTTTTTAAAGTAACATTTATGTGTACAAAAATAGTATTTATGCCAAATATTCAATGGGTGTTACTATTTGGTAATGAGTTATGTGCATTTAAGTGTTTTTCTGAAAGGGACCTTGTATGGGAGCTTGGATCAAATATGGAATGATAGGAAAAAATTTCACAGTATTATTTCTGTATATATGAGCAATACTTGTGACAAACTTTATATTGATATCTTAATTTAGTAATGAGTTATGTGCGTTTAAGTGATTTTCGGGAGGGGACCTTGTATGGGAGCATTGACCAATTATGTACCGATCCAAAAAAACTTTCATATTAATATTGTTTGTATATAAGGTAATATTTGTACTAACTTCTGTATTGACATCTTAGTTTAGTAATAAGTTATGAGCGTTTAAGTGATTTTCGGAAAAGTATCTGATCTCTTTCATTAGATAAACTATTTTGCGTACTGTGTCGTAAATATGAACACCCTGCATCATATCGCGGTTGTGAAAAATATAAAGAAATGCAACAAAGACTCCGAACCGAAAAACAAAGTTTATCAGAAACAACAAACAGTCCTAACCCAATTAATCAAATGTTGGAACAATTAAACAATGTCATGCAGAATTTAATTAACCAAGGTCCTAACTACATTATGAATATAAAATCCTTGAATTATTTGGTTTTAATATAAATATATACATATTCATTTATTAATTAATAAAAATATCTATTAAAAAACTAGCTAATGTTGGCACTGAGCTGGCACTTAATAGATGTATAAAAAATGCTTATCTTTTCGAGGTCGTTTTGAACTTTGATTTATAACTTTTCCCTGTGTGAACCGATTTTGCTCATTTTCAATACCAAACTGCTTAGGACAACAATATATATTTTCAGTGAATTTGGTCTATTTGTTTGGTTTAGTTTTAACGTGACCGTGTTTTAACCAGACACACAGACAGACGGACATATCTAAATCGACTTTGTTGGGTCTCAGATGAATATTTCTTGGTGTTATATACAGAATGTCAAACTTCTATTACCACTGATGGTGGTGGAGGGTATAAAAACTAAAAAGGGAATTTTTTGTAAGCGGTCCAGCTCACGAACGGTCATCGATAGACTAGAAATATTTTGGGAACCATTATTAAACATAACAAAGATTATTTGAAGTTGGGTAAAATATTGAATTTAACACAGAAATTGGGTACCCCATACGATATTTTCTTGAAAGCTGTCCAGCTCACGAATGGTCAACACTTAACAGAAAATATTTTGGATAATATTATATTACATAACAGCGAACAGAGGGGTAACGCAAACGCCATTAATAAAATATGTGCGTTTAAGTAATTTTTGGAAGTGGACCAGCTATGACCAATAATAAACCAATTCGGAAAAAAAATTGGTAGAACAATTTAATTGTACACAAAACATATACAAGTCGAATTTAAAAATTGGTGGAATGCTTTTTGTATACACAAAATATATTTCGGTTGAATTTTATTACGATAACTTAATAATTCAATGAAATATATGCTTTTAAGTGAATTTCCTTTCCGGAAAAACTTTTGAAGGATGATTCATATATAAAAAAAATATTTTTGTGTTGAATTTTTTCGAAATGGATTAATTAATCAATTAAAAATGAGCTTTTAAATAAGTTTCGGAAGTGGACCTTATATGGGAGCTATGACCAATAATGGACCGATCCGGAAAAAATTTGGTAGAATGATTAACGGATCCATAAAATATATTCAAGTCGAATTAATTATAATTCAATAAAATATATGCATTTAAGTAATTTTCGGAAGCGGGAGCTATGACTAATTTTTACTTATAAGTTTTTACATCGTGAACCGATTTTCAATACCAAACTGCTTAGGATAACTTTAAATATTTTCGGTGAATTAGGATGATATCCTTATCTTAGTTTTTACTTGAGCGTGTTTTACATAAGCAGGCGGACATAGCTAAATCGACTCAGAATTTCAGAAGGACCCAGAATATATGTTATACACTAAACAACAAACTTATATATACCCTCTATCACCACTAGTATATTCAATTATTCGGGTTTATGTCTTTTTCGGTTTATTTATTTGAGGTTTTACGTTAGCCGATTAATAATTGGATAATTTAAAATTATTCGGTTAATCGAATAAAAGAAAACTGGATTTTCTTATAAATAAAATAATAATTTTCACTACTTTCAATTCCATTTTTTGTAATTTTTTTATTAAGTTTTTCTCTCAAATATTATAAATATGTTTTTTTAAGACTTTTCCTCAAAATGGTTGTAGAGAGATCATTATTTCCATGCAACTTTTCAAGAATCAGAAGTACTGTAATAAAAATGACAAATAAATGTTCTTTATATAGGAGATGCTTAAAAATTAAGAAAGAAAAATATACAATAATTTAACTGTTAAACAGTAAGTTTTTCTTAATATAAGGGTCATCAAGGCTAGTATAGAACTTGGTTTTGCAGCTGTCGAGATGCGAGTATAATAAACATAATTATTAGAGTCCGACCGAACTCAAAACTTCGTTCGGTACTCAAAATTTCGGAAAAACGCATTTATGATTAAAAAGTAATAAATTTATACCATTTAAAATCAAAACATTCATCATGATATTTTTGTATTTATCATAATATTGCTATGCATGATCATATTATGATCCAAGGTGATCAAAATTCCGTTTTAAATATGTTTTGAAATCAAATAAATTTTATCGATTTAGTAAAATTACAGTTTCTAAAAAATTAAAAATATATATAATATAAAGATAATATACTTACAATAGAAATTTCAATTTGCCCATTTATATGAAATTTTGGTTCATAAAAAAATTTAATTATAATTTCATAAAAATACTAGTATTTTTAAGCCTGTTATAAACGATAGTAATTTTCTAAAGCGAACATTATATTGAATACCAAACAAACTGCAAGAATAGTTTAGGTCCTATCGTTCTTTTAAGAGACTGACAGTCGTGTCTAGATCGAGAATAAGAACCTAGAAAATTTCAATGTTACAAATGAGACCAAAGATTTATAGTCGAAACTATATAATTCAAATTAAATGTTTCACTTTTCTTAGCTTTTTAATCACTTTCTGGTTAACAGTTTTTCAAATCAGCCGAAAAAACGAACAGTTAAAAAGGCGTTCTGTACCTAAGTATATCGGGAATTTATTGTACTGTCAGGATGTATGATAACTTCTGTAAACAAATTTTCAGGCCGAAGCTCACATCATATAGTAGTATATAGGCGAAACTAATTGTCAAGGACCTAAGTCCCCTGTCAAAGACCTAACTGGTGAGAATGTATTAGTAGAAGCACAAAAATAAACACAGTTGTTCAAAAGGTACTAAATAAAAAATGTATTTTTTGGACATTATTCTTTGTGTGTTATTAATGAAATTTTATATGGCAGTGAATTAAAATATTAGTTATTTATTTTTTTGAAAAGATATTTTATCTCAAAACATATTATAAACACGTCTTTTTGTTATATTTTTTTGTTGAATTAAAAAAAGTATGTAAAATACTTTTTTAATTTTCAATACTAAAATGTACATCTTTTCATTTTTTAATTTTAATTAAAATAAAATGTCAAAGAATAAAAAATATTTTTTTTTTTCGTTTGTAAAATATAAATTATTTTCGGGATTTTAAATAAATGAAAAGTGTTGAAAAAAATAATAAACATTAAGTTTAAGTGATAAGAAAAACTAATAAGTGGTAATATCCTCGCAATTTTGCGAAGAAAATTTGATGTTTAGTGAGTACGTTTAGTTCTCACAAGTTTGTTTTATTCTCTCAGAGCTCGTCTGTGTGAAGAGAATAAAAATTTTTCTTTGAAAACCCCTTTAGTTTCGCCTATATGAACTACTATATGGCTCACATCTTAACCATTTTCAATAGGCTTCGTCCCTGAGGCAATAGAATAACATGTACCAAATTTCGTTGAATTATCTTCAAAATTGCACCCTGTAGTTTGATTACAAGGTTTACATGGACGGACGGACTGACATAGCTAAATCGACTCAAAACGATTCTGAGTCGATTGGTATACTTTAAGGTGGGTATAGGACCAGTATTATTGTGCGTTACAAACATCAGCACAAACCCAACATACCCTCCCCACTAAAGTGGTGTGGGGTATAAAGAACATAAAATGTGGTGTCCTTTACATAGAAAAACATTTCAATTAAAAATGTATTATTTTTTATACATAATAAATAATTATTATGCATTCTATAATAATATTCAAAGTGTATGTTGTTTTTTCAAACAGTGTTCTTGTTTTGGAAGTTTTCTACAAATTATAATTGTAATTTCTGAAACAAAACGATTTGTTTCACTCAAGCTCCTAATAAAATGCAATTTGCTTTTTATGCTCTTCACTTTTGTGAGAATAGTATATGTAAGGAGTGAGATCGAAAAATTCTTAACATATATGTTTATAAAAAAGAAACCACTAAACTTACAGCTTTATTTTTTTTTATTTGATTCAAATTATTATTACAATTTACAAAAAAAAATATTTTTATAGTTTTAATCACTAGTGATGAAATTTTGAACCCTTTTCGGAAACCCTTCCATTAACGTTTTTATAGTGTTTTCTGTCACTTTGCTCGAACATGTAGTCCATCTCCGTTTAAAATCTACCACACTTTTGGACACCTTTTTTGTACTCTTCAATTCTCTTTTAGCAAGAGCCCAATATCTCTCCACTGGCCTTAGCTCCGGGCAGTTTGGAGGATTTGCCTCTCTTGGTACAAATACCACATTATTGTTCTTGTACCACTCAAGGGCTTGTTTACCATAGTGACAGGATGCCAAGTCAGGCCAAAAATAAGTGGACATATTATGAAGTCTTATGAATGGAAGCAGCCTTTTTTGTAAACATTCCTTGATGTAAATTTCGGTATTTATAGAGCCCGTGTAACAAATGATTGGCTTCTTTTGCCGCAACTGCATATTGCTTGCCATACCAAGAACTTTCTGGGAAATTTTGTCTGCTTTTGGGTCCTAAACTTTTCTTCAACATTCCCTCGAGCATCAGCAACATAAAACTTTTGACCTGGAAGTTGCGAAAAATCTGCCAGAACATACGTTTCGTCATCCATTATGCAGCAAGAATATTTTTTTATAAAACTTGACTTCAATTTCCGTGCTCTGTTTTTGGCCTCTAAATTTTTAGCAGCGTTCCAACTTTTTGAGCCTTGTATGTTTTTAAACCTGCATTAGCTTTAACTTTTCGTACCAAATAGTCCGAGCACTGAGCTAACCGAGCTGCTTTCCTACCGGATGTGTTGGGAGCTCTTTTGAAAATGCGTTCTATTTTTTTGGCTTTAGAAACATCATGTGGACCATTCCTTCTACCTGAACCAGGTTTTCTATCAACTGACAAGTTCTCCCGGTACTGTTTAATAACATTGGAAACAGTTTGACGGCAGACCTTTGTATGCTTGGCCAACTTTTTGTAAGACCAAGTTGGGTTTAGTTGAAAATATTTAATAATTTCAGTACGCACTTTTTTCTGGTCACTTATTTTAATCAGATTAGAAAAAAATTAATATAATTGACATTACACATAATAACCTGACATGTTTTTCAAAGGTTACTTGATCAAAAAAAAAATCAAATAATACTTTGGTTAAAAAATGTAATGAAAAACGTGTGTTAAGAATTTTTCGATCTCACTCCTTATATAAGTTTTTCATTCAGTTTGTAATTTCTGTAACATAATTATCGACCCTACAAAGTATATATGTACATATATTCCGAGTGCTTATAGATAGCGGAGTCGATCAAGCTATGTCCGTCTGTCTGTTTGTTAAAATCAATTTTCTAAAGACTACAACTCTTTAATAATCTGTTAGACATACTTTTAAAAAGTTTCCTATAAAAGATGTTTGTGTATTTTGTATTTGGCTTCATTGCGTTGAGTATTTTGTTTTTATGTGACGCATATCAAACAAACTATAACAGCTAGATAAATTTTGTATGAACGACTATTATATCTATATGAAACATGTTGACAAAATCGGCCTAGCTACGTTGGGAGTGGCACATCCCATATGAACAAAGCTTTAATTAGTATATCTCAAAAAGTATAACAGCTACCGTTCTTAAATCTCAAAGCATCTTTAGTATCGAACAATATTTATATTTAGCAAATGTTTAGCTCCCATAGGAATTACATACAAAACAAGTAAGAAATTATAGTCAGGCGTGGCCGAACATTTACAAAAATAAAATGTGATTTGTAATTTCTATAATATAATTTTTCGACCCTATAAAGTATATATATATATATATATATATATATATATTCTGGATTCTTATAGATAGAGGAGTCGATTTAGCCATGTCCGTCTGTCTGTGTATATGTTGAAACCAGAAGACCCCAGGTATCTGCGAGATCCGAACTTTCAATAATTCTATTGGAAATACTATCGAATTGAACGCTATTTAAAATCAGTCCAATCGGTACATACATAACAAAGATATGAGTAAAAATCCGAGATCACCTTTGAAAATTTCATAAAAAATTTAGATTTTTATTCATGCTCAAAATTGCAAAAAACATACGGATAATTTTGTTATTGTACTCTTGTTTATAAAAACAAGGCAGAACGAGAGCAGCAGAGCGAGAGCAGTACTAGTGTGTATTGGCTAGAAACATGAAATTATGTATGTGGAGCCTGGCTTGAGTTAGAAGCCATAAAAGGGAACTTTTTGGTAGTTTTTCGTTTTTCAAAGGTACTTTTTGAATTTTCCATACTATTGAACCTAAAAATATGAAATTAAGTATGTAGAGTCTGAATTAGGTGAGAATTTCAAAAGGTACTTTTGGAATATATAATATAGAACCAAGGGACATGAAATTAAGTTTGTAGATTCGGAATTAGATGAGAACCCATAAAAGGGAACTTTTTGTGCTTTTTCGTTTTCAAAAGGTACTTTTTGAGTTTTCTTAATAATGAACTTAGAAACATGAAATTAAGTATGTATAGTCCGGATTAGTCGAGTACATGTAGGGCCTTGACTAGGAAAGAACCTACAAAAAGGGACTTTTTAGAATTTTTTCGTTCCACAAAAAGCACTTTTTGAATTTTCTATTATATTAAACATAGAAACATGAAATTAGGCCGGATTAAGTTAGAACCCATAAAAGTGGACTTTTTGGTACCTTACCGTTTTGCAATTAGTATATTTTGATTTTTTGTAATATAATTCGTACTAACTGTTTTTAACACATCATTGTGAAAGATTCGGAACAGCCGAATATAGAAGTCTTACTTGTTGTTGAATAAAATTGTGGTAAAGGATTTTGAAAGGATCCCCGTAAATGTTATTGGTATGGGAGATTATGGAAGGGAAAGGGCAGAATGGAGTGAACATCTAACTCCACTTCATAGGTGTTTCATTTGATGTTAGTGAACAGAGTGATAGAACATTTATTGTGACAGTTCTTTGGGCCATGACGAAGGGAGGTTTTCACACCGTGAGTAAGAATCATGTACATGAGCTGGTCGGCACCTAATTCGTTATGGTGCTTTTGGGGACTCGTAACAAATTATACAATCCATTTTTTATAAATATTTAAAGTATTTTCTTTTCTAAATTAATAAATGAAATTGTTTAAAAACATAAACAGCTGTTAATGACTACGCCGGGAATTTTTTCTGACGCCTGTTATTTTTAATACCAAGACGAATTCATACAAGGTGGTGTTAATAAATCAGCTGATAATTTGTTTCTTAATTCGCCTGGTTTAAGTAACTATCAATGTTTATTGTTTACATTTCTATATATAAAAATTTCCGTTAAATGGAGAAAAACTTCGTTTATATTTTGAATCACTCAAGTAATAAATCTTAAAATACCAAGCATCTCTTAAACAAATATAATTTTATTTAAATAATGATATAATTGCATACAAATGCACACATAAATTTTAATTTAGAAAATATTATTTTTCTATTAAATGTTTACATCATATAAGAGAAAAACTTCGTTAATATTTTGAATTATTTACGTAAATAATCTTTAAATACCAAGCATCTCGTAAACAAATATCATTTTATTTAAATAATGGCATAATTGGTATGTATACAAACATGTAATTTAAGAAAAATATTTTTTTATAAAATTTTTTCTATTAAAATTGTGTAGATAACGTGATTAACTAAAAAAATCTCTTCCGGATCACTTACTATTAAGAAACGCATATGAAGTATTTACACGGCTGGCGGCAGCTGACTTCTATGTTATGGCTTTATTGTGAAAATTATTAAATGTTAACAAATTAAACAATATTGTTTTATATAAATGTAGATAAAAAGATTAACTAAAAAAAGTCTGTTCCGGAACGCTTTATATAACAAAACCCATATGATGTATTCACCCGTCCGGCGGCTGCTACATTATGGCCAAATATTGAAAATTACTCCGCCGGAGTAGACTTATCTATGCGCAACAAATATTTATACATTCGTAATATAATATTTTCATATTTATTTTTCACAAAAAATTAAGTTTTACTTAACTTCAGGCACTTACATAAATTTTGCAAATTAATCTGCCGGAATAGAATTTTTATTTGAAACAAACATTATTCAATTTAGAATATTTTTTCCGCACAAATTTTAATTTAACATTTTACAAAAATGTTTTATCAAATGAATTCGTCGTACTTATGGTTTTTGACATCTACGCAAACCAACCAAGCGCAGAAAGAGAAACTGTTATTGTAGTGGTAAGAAAATACCAAAAAACACATAGGTTAGGTTAGGTTGATAGGAGGATGTATCCTACATCAAATCCGAAGAAATACACCTAGGCCACTATCGGGCCTGTTGTGCGCTCCTTATCATAAAAAAAAAAACAGAACTGACTGTATTATTTTTCAGTGTTTAGGAACTCAGTTTCCTGAACGTAATTCCTAAGAATCTTCCAATCAGTGTTAGTTAGGAATGTTATTTCCGGAATAACATCACTTCCAAAATACTTGGATCTAATTTCGACGAATGCCTGACAGTGGCAAAGAAAGTGCTCCAGAGTTTCACTGTCCTCTCCACATGCTCTACATTCGTCTGAATCCGAACGTCCAATTTTGTATAGATGTGCACGTAATCCTATGTGTCCACTCAGAATACGTACCATCATACTAACCTCAGACTTGCTCATTTTGAGGAATTTCTCGTCTTGCTCTCATCAGGGTCACCCCATAGAATCTTCGTGGTTCTACCCACTGTTTCATTATTCCAAGAGGCCTTATGGGTTTCTCTCACCCATACTTTTAGATCAGTTTTTGTTGCGTCGAATGGTTTTGCGTTTGTCAGGTTAACTGCCTCGAGCTCCCTTCCTTTTAAAGCTACTACATTCGCCCTTTCGTTACCGACTACTCCCGAGTGGGCTGGTACCCATATAATGTGAACCTTACCTCTGGAAGAGTATTCAGTTAAAGTTTTCTTACAATCCATTACTGTCTTAGATTTGGTTCTATCACCTGATATCGCCCTAATTGCCTTCTGGCTGTCGGTAAATATATTAAGCGCTGTGGGCGCCATGTTTATTCTAATCCAATTTACGCATTCCGTTATTGCTCGTACTTCTGCCTGGAAGCTTGTGTTATGATTTGGTAAGCGGTGGTATATTTCCGTTTCTGGGTCTTCAATATAGAACCCCAGCCCCACTTTGTCCTCCAATTTAGAGCCATCCGTGTAACAACGGACTCCTACTGGTACTTGCTCCAATGTTCCGCTTGACCAAGACATTCTATCTGGGATCAGCGTTTCAAAGTTTCCGACATATTCTGTGTCTGGTATACGATCTGGCATGTCCGATGATTGTGTATAACCTTCCAATGTGTCCAGTATACATTGATGACGTGTCCTATAACCGCTTTTGGCCAGTTCGCCTAAAGTATAGAGCCGTTCGGCTGTAAGCGCCGCCTCATATCTTAAATATGTTTCAATGGGTGGAATATCTAGCAACGTTTCCAGAGCCTTGGTTGAAGTAGTACACATGGCACCACTTATACCCAAGCAGCATGTACGCTGAACTCCCTGTAGAAGTTTGATATTGCACTTTTTGTCTAAAGCAGTCCACCAGATTATTGAAGCATAAGCTAGAATTGGTCTAATTACACTTTTATAAAGCCAGTTTATCATAGTAGGACTAAGACCCCATTTCATGCCTATAGCTTTCCTACATATCGCCCAGCACCGATGTGCCTTGTTGATTCTATCCTCTATGTGGTATTTCCATTTTAATTTCCTGTCGAGGATTACACCTAAGTACTTAACTTTATCTGTCACCGGTATCTTCTTATCCAGGAAGCAAGGTTCAGTATATGTAGAAATTTTTGTCTTTCTTGTGAAAAGACAGATTTCCGTTTTTGCCGGGTTAACATTGAGGCCTCTCGGTTGAGCCCAGCCCAAGGCCGTATTCAGAGCCTCCTCAGCTCTTCTACACAAGTAATTTGGATCCTTTCCCTTTAAAAGTATTACGACATCGTCTGCATAGCAGACGGGTCTAAGTCCTTTCTCAGTTAGGGTCCTTAGAAGGCTATTAATCGTGGTAACCCAGAGTAAAGGTGATAAAATGCCACCCTGTGGTATACCGCGAAATACCCTTTTCCTGATAGTTATATCGTACATCTCGCAACTTATCCATCTGTTCCTTAGCATGTGGTTGATCCAGTTACGGAGCACCCGGTCAACATAAAACTGGTCTATGGATTGGATAAGAGTATCAGTGTGCACGTTATTGAAGGCGCCTTCGATGTCAATGCATACCGCCAGTGTATATAGTTTGCTATCAAAGGATGCACCTATGTAGTGGACAACTTCGTTTAAAGCGGTTTCCACCGATCGTCCCTTTACATAAGCATGCTGCTTAAATTTTAGGTCTTTGTCGGGTATACTGCTTTTAACCATACTATCGACAATCCGTTCCAAGGTTTTAAGTAGGAAGGACGTAAGACTTATCGGTCGATAAGACTTAGGTGTCGCATAGCTAGGTTTTCCTGGTTTAGGTATAAATATTACCCTTGCATCCTGCCATTTAATGGGGGTATATGTGAATTGCAAGCACGCAGACCTGGTGGGAAATGAGAGTCTATTAGGAGTTTCATTGTCTCCTCCATATCCTCCAGCCTCTTGCCCGTGTCATCGACCATAGATTCCGGTTGGACATGAGTTTTGGATAGGAATTTTTTTATCTTCGATACGTCATTTACGCTGTCTACCTGTTCACAGAAAAGTTTCCAGGAGTCTCGTTTGGCTTTACGAACAACTTTTTTATATTCACCAAGTTTACTACGATACTCATCCCAGTATACTGCGGTCTTTTTACGCCGTGCCCGGTTAAATAGTTTGCGAAGAGTCTTACCAAGGTTCCGGATCTCCCGGTTACCCAGGGTTTCTCCTGGAAATTTATGTGATTTAATCCAGAAACCTTGTTGAGAATCGTCCAAGGCTCCTGGATTAAAGCTATATGTATCTTACCTGTGTTAATTTTAGCCATCAGAGCGTTTGTGGCCGTCTCGCTCCAATGGAGGTTTATTTGGATAACTTCAATCATTGTCATCCACTTAAACTGTCTTCCAGCGAGTTAGTGATCACCTCCTCGCCCGTTGGATTTGGCTCCTCGGGTAACCTGAAGTGGCTATTGATGGCACTGCGGTGTCCCTATCAGGCATAGGAAGAGCAGTCTTTTTAATCGACACTTTCCCAATTTTGGAGAGCTCTGCTGTTCTGTCTTCTGGCGAGTGAGTGATTTCCTCCTCGCCTTTAGGATTTGACTCCTCCACATTGCCAGTACTTGCTAATGATGCTTTGGTTACTGTCTTAGGTGTTTTAGTGTCCTTATCGGGAGCGGTTTTAACAGCCCTTTCAATCGGCGCCTCTCCGATTTTGGAAATGGCAGCTGTACCTTCTTTTGGCGAGTTAGTGGTAACCTCCTCGCTTTTAGGATTCGACTTCTCAACGTTATCAGTAGTTGCTACTGATGCTGTGTTCTTAGGTTTTTTAGTGTTCTTTTCGAGGCTTGTTGTAACAGCCCTTCCAATCGGCACCTTCCCAATTTTGAACAGCTTTAGAGGCGAAGTAAGCCCTACCTTTATTCTTGGCAAGACTAGCCATAGATTTCTGGTCGATACCTATTACAAATAAAGTTCCCTCAGGTTCTTCTTTCCTGTAAAAGACTTCCCATTTTTCCACGGCAAGCTCAGCATTTTGACCACCAAGAATTTCCAGTATACGTTCACTTGTCAGTTTACTGCCCCATCCTTTTATGTATACAGTGGACTTTAAGAGCACCGGAAGCTCGCTCTTCTTTACCAGTCCCAGCTTAGCGCCGTCCCAGGGAGGAGGGATACTTTCCACCAAGTTCTTTAGGGTGCTAACACATTGGTGAGATGCCAATCTCATCAACATCGCGCCCATGCTGAACTCGCAGCTCACGCTCTCTATTGGTTGTCTGCCCTTTGAAGCGATTGCGTGGTCCACTATCTTATTGTTCACCAGATCTTCTACCTTACTCTGTTGGTCTATTGGAATTTTGCCTGTCGGGTTACCGGCATCGTAAACTGCATAGCAGAGATCGTCCCGTGTCTTCTTCTGGCAACTTTGGCGTAAGATGGCGGCTCTTTTCCTTTTCCACTGTCTAGCCTCTCTTTCCTCTCTTTTCGGGCCTTCTTTTGAGATACTCGTGCCTTCGAGATTGATTTCGCCGACGTGGTCGCCTTCGGAATATCTATCTTGGCGTTGTCACCCTTACTCGCAGGATTCTGACTTGAGGTTCCTTTGAGTGAAGTATGGCTTGGCTTCGACTGTATATAAGAGAAGACGGGGAGCTCTTTTTCTTCTTCGGTTTATTCTCATTTGTCAACTCCTCGGGAGACCTGATCCTCTTTGCCTCAGATCTTGTAAGAGAGTCCAATTTTTCTTTTGGAGTGTCGTTGGATTGACTAACTATGATTTCCTGAAGCATCTTTTTCATCTTCCTCCTCTGTGCTCCAGATAGTCTTTTCTTAGTAATAGGTAGTTTAGCTATGCTATCACTCACCTGTTTCACCATTTGCTCTACTTCATCCTTTTTGGGATTTGCTATAATGGTGTTGTTATTATCATCTGAGGATTCAGAGTCGGAACTCTCACCTATATTGAAAGGCTGAGGTAGCTTAGAGCTCTCTCCGAGTACATCATTCTCTTTCACTCCTATGTTTTTGCCAGTGGCATGCTGTACACTTGACGCATTGTCCGCCACGGAGGCCAAGGTACCCACCTCCGTAGTAGTATTTTGCTCACGATTGCAGGATGACGACGACACGTGACTCGCGAGTAGATCAACACTTGCCGCCGGTACTGGGTTATTTAGGCCCTGCACCGTAACTTTTATCTTTTTATTTTTCTTTTCTATGTTGTTTTATTTCCAGTTTTTTGGTCCGCGGGGAATATAATATTCCCAAGTGGTGGACAATCTGCCTTCCCTCAGCTTGAGTCAAACTAAAACTGGGGGAGGACAGATGGTCCATCACCACCCCCTATCCGCCACCCGGGGACGCGCTCGGTAGGAAAAACGGGAAAACTCCCCCGAGAAAAAAAAACACATAGAAAAAAGATTTCCTAGTTACGCTTGCTATGATCAAATTTTATAAGAAGTACAATTGTAAATTTTACTGATAAAGCATATTCAAAGAAGAGAAAATGTTTATTTCTAAACAAAGATTAAAGCTTTTAATGTAAAATGTTTAAAAAAAAAAAGTATTAAAAATATAGTTTTATGTATTTTTAATATTATGCATTCCTGAAAAGTTTTAGGAGTGTACGAGTTTTTTGCAAGTTATTCTCTTGTTTGAAAATATTGTTGTTGTTTTTACAAATTTTTGCAATTTTTGCGCTCTTGCTATGAGTTTTATTTATGATCGGGTTGTGTACGTGTGAATTACCGAAATCTTCGTAATTAGAACAATATGAACGCGCAACGCTGACGTAAACCAATGGTATATTAATTATAAGGTAGTGTTAACAGAGCAGCTAGCTGATTGTTTTCTGCTAAAACACTTTTGATTTTTTACATGTATTTTGACAGTGTGCAGGCACTTTTAAGTGTAGGCATACTGTCAAACACCATATATAAAAAAAATAAAAAATGAATTCGCTCTGTTTTTCTGAATTCGCCGACGACACTACCTTATAATTAATATATCTTGCGTAAACCAAATGCAAAAACAAAATATATGTAAAATGTCTTAATTCGTCTTGGTCCCCTGTCAAAGATCTAACTGGTGAGAATGTATTAGTAGAAGCACAAAAATAAACACAGTTGTGCAAAAGGTACTAAATAAAAAAAATGTATCTTTGTATGTATGTACGGGAAACTCCGTACCGTGAGAGAGATGAATGATATTCCTTCTCTTTCTCTCTCATGCAAAATCAAATGTTTCCCAAAAAGTTTCCTAGTGTGGACCGGCAGATATTCTTTTCATTCGTACAACAAATCAATGCAATAAACACATAGTTTCTGAAACAAAAGTTTCTATGTGTGGACATTTAGGAAACTTCAAAAGAGAATTAAGAAAAAGTTTCTCTACGAAAGTTTCCTAGTGCGGACCGCCACAAACATGAAATTATCTATGTAGAGCCTGGATTAAGTAGGAACCCATAAAAGGGGGCTTTTTAGTACTTTTTCGTTCTTCATGTGGTACTTTTTGATAATATGGAACCTAGAAACGTGAAATTAAGTATGTAGAGGTGGATTAAGTGAGAACCCTTAAAAGGGGACTTTTTACCGTTTTGTACCTTATCGTTTTGCAATTGGTATTTTTTTTTAGTTTTTGTAATAAAATTCGTACTGACTGTTTTTTAACACATGGTGAAGGGTATATATAGATCCCGCACAGTATGTAAAATACTTTTTGATATTCAATACTCAAATGTACAACTTTTCATTTTTCAGTTTGAATTAAAATGTTGCAAACGAAATATTTTGCAAACGAAAAAATATTTTTTATTCTTTGACATTTCATTTTAATTCAAACTGAAAAATGAAAAGTTGTACATTTGAGTATTGAATATCAAAAAGTATTTTACATACTGTGCGGGATCTATATATACCCTTCACCATGTGTTAAAAAACAGTCAGTACGAATTTTATTACAAAAAATAAAAAAATACCAATTGCAAAACGATAAGGTACAAAACGGTAAAAAGTCCCCTTTTAAGGGTTCTCACTTAATCCACCTCTACATACTTAATTTCACGTTTCTAGGTTCCATATTATCAAAAAGTACCACATGAAGAACGAAAAAGTACTAAAAAGCCCCCTTTTATGGGTTCCTACTTAATCCAGGCTCTACATAGATAATTTCATGTTTGTGGCGGTCCGCACTAGGAAACTTTCGTAGAGAAACTTTTTCTTAATTCTCTTTTGAAGTTTCCTAAATGTCCACACATAGAAACTTTTGTTTCAGAAACTATGTGTTTATTGCATTGATTTGTTGTACGAATGAAAAGAATAACTGCCGGTCCACACTAGGAAACTTTTTGGGAAACATTTGATTTTGCATGAGAGAGAAAGAGAAGGAATATCATTCATCTCTCTCACGGTACGGAGTTTCCCGTACTCGGAAACTTTTTTTGTTATTCTTCTCATTCGTACAACAACAAATCAATGCAATTAATACGTAGTTTCTGAAATAAAAGTTTCTATGTGTGGACATTTAGGAAACTTCT
This sequence comes from Lucilia cuprina, assembly GCF_022045245.1. Taxonomy (NCBI): domain Eukaryota; kingdom Metazoa; phylum Arthropoda; class Insecta; order Diptera; family Calliphoridae; genus Lucilia; species Lucilia cuprina. The sequence continues at coordinate 17,189,981 of NC_060951.1, forward strand.
AAAGAGAATTAAGAAAAAGTTTCTCTACGAAAGTTTCCTAGTGTGAATCTGGTTGAGTACGTGTGACACTACCTTATATTAATTATAAGGTAGTGTTAACAGAGCAGCTGATTGTTTTTTGCTAAAACACTTTTGATTTTTTTACATGTATTCGTAAACCAAATGCAAAAACAAAATACATGTAAAATGTCTGAATTCGTCTTGGTGCCCTGTCAAAGATCAAACTGGTGAGAATGTATTAGTAGAAGCACAAAAATAAACACAGTTGTGCAAAAGGTACTAAATAAAAAATGTATCTTTGTATGTTATTAATGGAATTTTATATGGCAGTGAATGAAAATATTAGTTATTTATTATAACCTTCACCTTCGGGAGAAGGGTATATATAAGTTTGTCATTCCGTTTGTAATTTCTATAATATAATTTTCCGACCCCATAAAGTATATATATTCTGAATCGTAATAGATAGCGGGCGCTGCAAATCCCTTCAGATGAAAGTTTGCTCTGAATATTATATGAATATTATATATATATATATATATATTATATTCATATTTTGTATGAATAACTTGACATTCATGTGAACATTTAGAAAATAACGGGCGGGATTTCAGTGGGGGGCTTGGTACCACATATATGACTTTAATACAAAATTTCGTATATCTTTAAAACTGTTAGATAATTCAAATTTTTCATATATACATAGAATTTGCTTGGAATCTCTCATATGTAACAAACATATTGTTAATCTGGAAAACTATTGTGGTTAGGAATATCGTTAAGTGGGTTTTTTTATTTATACTAGAGGGTAAAAAAATATTGTATATCCCAAGGCATTAGAATAAGACTAAAGGTATATATTAAATTTTAGCAAGTAAAAAGCAAATATATTATTAATGTATTATTTTAGAATTTAAATGAAATATATTGTCACCAAGAGAAATTATAATAAACATTTAAGAAAAATTTTATAATTTAGTGACTAATTTATTTATTTTTTTATTATGTATTTAATTTCGATAGGGCTAGCGAAGCACACCGGGTAAAAGCTAGTGTACAAATAAAATAAATTTCATACATCACGTTACTTGTCAAAAAAATAAAAAATACGTTCGGTGGCTGCCTGTCAAAAAAAAGCAAACAAAGTTTTCTTTTATTTTTAAATTTAATTTTATAAAAATTAATAATTTTTGTATATATTTTTGATGTTATAGAACTTTGCACAAACTTGTGTCATGTTTACGTACATATTGTATATGTTCAATTGCTGCAACTTCTAAATATTATCATCGACTTGATGAAGAGTTTTTTTCTTTTTGATTTACACTGTTTAGTTATGACAAAACTATTAACATTTCATAGAAGGTGTTATTATTTTAACACCCTTTTCTTTGAAACGAAACAACATTTTTTTTAAACTTTAGTATTTTATGACAATACTTCTTGATAGCACACACCATAGAATATTACCGTAGAAGGCCAACTCTCCCGGAAAAAAAACCTAACTCAGCTGTCAAAAAAACCTAACTCTAAATATATATTAGTAAAATTTTCTTTAAAAGTGTTAGTGTATAAAAGCTTTTTACCACACATACAATGTCCACGTAGTTGTATAAAATCGGTCGAAGTAATATTACAATGTTTTTATTGCATTAATTTTCTTAAATTAATAGATTTTAAATTATAGATTGTATTTATTAAAGCATGATAATATTTTTCATGCATTCTATACTTGTTAAAATATATAAAGCTTTAATTTCTTGGATTATCATAAATTTGTTTGCACCTTCAATTTGAAATTAGAAAAACAAAAAATTAAATGTCAAACAATTGAAAAAATAATTTTTTGGTTTGTGAAAATTAAAAAGATTTCGATAAAGAAAATATCAGGGTACACTAAACAGGTATATGCATCACTACAACAATACAAAAACAACATGTATTTTGTTTTTGTAATTGTATGAGCTCAATGTCAAAATAAATTAAAATATTTTTTGATGTTTGTCTTTTAAAAAAATTCTTAATTTTATTTCAAAAAAACATGCAGTGGTTTAAAATGGATTTTTATGGGATATGCATGTTTATATACTTATATTAAGGTGGATGCTATTGGTAAATGTTACAGAGGAATTGGCAGAGGACCTGACAAAAGCAAGATTTTGGAATAACCTGATTTGTGCCACGAAATTCGTATCTTTAGCTACAAAAGTTTTGCAAACGAAAGTGGGCGAAAACGGGCGCAATACTAAAGATTGTTGATATCTGAATTGGCCTGATTTGTGCCAATAAAGTTGTGTTGTGGCTACCAAAGTGTGGCTAAAGACAACAGCCTTCTCAACGCGCGCAATACGGGGGATAGTTGATATCTGGAATGACCTGATTTGTGCCATTAAAGTTCTATTCTAAACGGATAAAGTTTGGCTAAAGACAGCGGACCTCAGAAAGGGCGCAATGCGGAAGATGGCTGAAATGTATTTTTTGTGCAAACAATATTATTTTTTACAAACTAAACATTTTAAATTTGTTTATTATTAAAATTTTATTTTGTTTCAAATAAACAAAAACATATTTTGACAGAGAAGGTATGCAAATAAGAAAACAAAAAAATTATCAGCTGTTCGATTGCATATACCTGTTTAGTGTACACTGGAAAATATATTAAAACAATTGTAAAAAAATAAATAATATTTGTTTGTGTTATAAAAATTGTGTCCGAATCGTTTTTTTGTGCGAATTTTGGACCTGAAATATTGAATATTTGTTGTTGAATTCACACAGCACATATATGTGTGATTTTCGTTGTTGTTGTTTTTTTATGAAAAAAATTTGAGTTGACATTCTAGTCTTTTTCTATGACACACACCATATAGTAGTACATATAGGCGAAACTGAAGGAGTATTCAAAAAAAAATTTTATTCTCTTAACACAGACGAGCTCTGAGAGAATAAAACAAACTTGTGAGAACTAAACGCACTCACTAAACATCAAATTTTCTTCGCAAAATTGTGAGGATATTACAACTTATTATCGCTTCTTATCACTTAAACTTAATGTTTATTATTTTTTTTCAACACTTTTCATTTATATAAAACCCTGAAAATAATTTATATTTTACAAACGAAAAAAAATATATTTTTTATTCTTTGACATTTTATTTAATTTAAAATTAAAAAAATAAAAGCTGTACATTTTAGTATTGAAGATTAAAAAAGTATTTTACATACTTTTTTTAATTCAACAAAAAAATAACAAAAAGACGTGTTTATAATATGTTTTGAGATAAAATATCTTTTCAAAAAAATAAATAACTAATATTTTCATTCACTGCCATATAAAATTTCATTAATAACACACAAAGAATAACGTCCAAAAAATGCATTTTTTATTTAGTACCTTTTGAACAACTGTGTTTATTTTTGTGCTTCTACTAATACATTCTCACCAGTTAGGTCTTTGACAGGGGACTTAGGTCCTTGACAATTAGTTTCGCCTATATACTACTATATGGCACACACCATCAACAATTAAATTCCTAAAAATTAAATTATTTTAATACAAATAAGAGTTCAATACTTGCCTTTTCCAAATCTTTTATAACGTTCTAAATAGTGTGGGCACTTTACACGATCACACTTTACGTACCTAAAGTTTAATGAAATAGCTAAATAAAATTCCATCCATAATAAAAAAGAGAACAAAAGATAATAAAATCCGCATGATTTTTATTTTTTTTTTTTTTTGTTTACACGATAATAACAATATCAAAGAAAGATGAAAACAGTTGTTTCACTTTTTTATATACGTTTACATAAAAATGCATCCCTGATCTCGTATTGGCTTGTTTTTTTTAATAATTTCAAAAAATGAATCTGTAACGGTTTCATTACATCTTGCGTTCCGACGATTCCGTTCGTACTCTTCTATACAAAATTTAAACAGATCATATGTGTGTGCTCGTGTTAAGGCGACTTATGTAACATCCCAGCTAGCATTTGGAAGATTGTTGGATGATTAATCAGTAATTAATCAGAGTCGATTTTGAATCCTTTTGATGGCCTAAAAGTGATTAATAATTTGAACGCTTAAAAAGCTACTCGAAAATGATCCCCATATATGATTGAAAACTGAATATTTGAAAAACATAACAAAATTTATTGCAATCATAAATTGATCATCCTGGTGTTTAAAATATGATGACTTATTTTGTGGTCATATTTCAAGCAGTTGGAAAATCTAAAATTGTTTCTTATGTAATTGTTTTGGTTTTAATGAAATAGCTAAACTTACACTTAAAAATGACACAAAAACGATTCAAAAATGAGTCGAAACTGATTAGAAATGGGGCTCAGAAAAGACTCTGTTGGAAGAGTTAGCAAAACATTTTGTGTGGCCTAAAATGAGTTGATATAATTCACATTTCGTTTATAAAATTAAATGTATAAGTATTTCAACTTGTATGATATTTATAAAGTCGATTTTCTGTCAAGGAAATTGAAATTATTTAATTATAATAATTTTATATGTTTAATGATCTTCTACGGAAATCTGATTAAAATCTGATTTATTTGAAAAAAAAACAATAACAAAACGTATACCAATCATAAATATGTCATCCAGGCGTTTGAAATTTTATTGTTTAAAAATTTAGTTTGTAGTTAAATTTTGCGCAGTCGGAAGATCAAAAACTGTTTTCTGTTGCATTGTATTTGTCTGTAACAAACATAAAAATTACTCAGAAAATACTTAAAAATGACTATAATATGATTCGAACGACCAGTTATTTGGCTCATTATTGACTCAAAAAGGATTAAAAAATGAGTCATAAAAAACTGTTGTATCAAATAAATTTTAGGTGGGAATCGAACCCACCACCTTCTATCTACCAGACTAGAACACTAATCTAACTGTAACGTTACATAGCAATAGCAAAACGAAGAACAACCCAGTTTGCAATATGATCGTAGACGACAATTGTTATGTATGTTATTTAAAATCATCTTTACAGCCAGAGACTTAATTATTAACGACTTCTTAAAAGTACAATTTGGCCACTTATGGCCTCTAAGCGACCATATGCTAAAGATACTCTTTTTGCTTCTGCGGCATGTACGCTATCTTTTCTAACACTCCATGCTATGAAACTATTTATATTTTATTTAAAATCTAATTATTGAATGCGAAATGAATTTGATTCGTGAAATGAATGATTTAAGTAATAAGTAAAATAGTAGAAACTAGTAAAATAATGGCTAAACGTGCTATTGATTGATGCATTATTGGTCTAAAATTCCTGTACATAAGTTTTGCAAAATTATTAGATGGAATCTATTTGTATGGAAAAATCCGTGATAAAAAGTGTAACTCTCATGAGGTTTGGTATCAAAATATAGAAAATAAAACTACTCTTCGTATAATTCAAACTATAAATCTTTACTATGAAAATATTAAAGTTCACTATTCACAGCATAATCCTTTTAATTCGCAGCAGCAAAGTTGTACAAAATTAAAAATTAAGCGTAGCAGATATGTCGGAAGAAGCTCAAGAAGCCGCGAACAAACTAGTCAAAAAAACCTAGAACAGAATTCCCGTAAATGCAGCCGAATACAAAATATGAAAGATATTTTCATTCATTTATTCATTTATAAATGTAATAAAAATATTTCTTAAATAAAATTTTGTTTTAAAAATTATGCAAAAAACTTGCATTAAATGCAACTTTTTCTTTTTTTAATTCGCGTCTAGAGGACTTCCTCTATCCATCGATACCCATCGATAGTTTAGTTAATGCCAAGTTTTGTTCAGGGAGATAAAAATGGATAAATCCAAATTAATTTTTAAAAGTTACATTAATTTTAAATACGATCTATTATGAGGGAGGGAGGTACCTACATCGATATAGGATCTAATTAGTATCAACAAAAAAGACAACATTTCAAGCATTGTCATCCCTGTAAACCAACAAAATACACAAATAAAAACAGGTAAGAGTGTTATATTCGGCTATGCCTAATCTTATATGCCCACCATTAAACCTCGTTTGACTCGAATGAAACTCACTTATGTTGAATTTCATCTATATATTTGTATTTTTAGGCCAGTAATAAGCGTTAAAGTATTTTTTTGAAGGGAACCTTATATAGGGGGTAGGGTCAATTATAGGTCGATCCTCATAAAATTTGGTAGACAGAATTTGGTTCGTATTAAATTTATTTTCTTATTTTTAAGTAAGTCAAATTTCATAGCTATATTCGTATTTTTAATCAAGTTATGACTGTTAAAGCAGCTTTTCGAGGGGCTACTTGTATGGGGCTATCCGAAAACTTGAACCGATATTGCCTATTTTCAATAACAAACAAACCTTACCTATAAGAAATATTTATGTGAAATTTCAACCCTCTAGCTCTTTCCATTCGCTAGAGTGCTTTCAACAGACGGACAGACATGACTAGATGGTCTTAGAATTTAATGAGGATCCAGAATATATATACTTTTGTGGTTCTATGACCAATATTTCGATGTGTTACAAACGGAATGACAAAATATACACCCATCTTTTTTGACGGTGGGTATATAAACGAAATACGTAGAAATAAAACATAAAATCACACATACGCTTTTTAAAAAGCGTTAGTTGGTTTTTTTCAAAGCATACATTCTCTTTTTTGATGAAATTTTCAGAGGCTGTCTTGGATTTTTGCTTATATTTGCAATACTAATAAATTTTATGCACAATGTAGCAAGTTTTTACATTGTTAGACACTGCATCAAAACACCTTTAAAGTTTTACCACATATTGTGTACCATTAGCTTAGTACGCAAACATAACAAGTACAGGAGAAGCAAAAAGCCTTATAACTTCGTAGCTTTAAAAACTATAAACGTTATTATCTGCTTACATCTCTCCTTTTTTAAGATAAATTGTGAAACAATTTAATAATAATGTTATTGAGTACAACATTATAAATTTTTCTTTCCGTACTGGTTTTGTCTTCAAAATATGTAATTTTATATTATTTGATACAAGTGTTTTGCTGTGTACTTCGGACAAAGTGTATAAAATTCAGTTCGTGTGAATATTATTTTAACGCTGAGAAATGCATTAAACATATCAGTAACCAGCAAAAAAAAATAACTTCCAAAGAAGCGAAAAAGATGTCGAATTTACCCATTGGAAGTACTGAAAAATACCAGAAGAAGTGATGATTTTAACACAGGCTTATCAAAGGATGGATGTTCTTTTTTTTATTCCAAATTTACTACACCTAATATCATTCTCAAGATGTAATTTTAATAACCTTTTTGGATTTTTTAGGATGTGAAATTGTAGTATTATAGAATATAACATAAATAATATTAACATAAATAAAAAAATTACGCGCATTTATCAATTAACTCAAAAATAAAAAACTTAAGGGAGTCAAATTTTAAAAGCGAGGAAAGTACCATTAACTCGCATAAAGAAGGCGCCGATTGAAAGGGCTGTTGTAGGAACAATTATTAAATTTTTTATATTTTAATACTAATGATTATTGTTCAAGAAATTTATTTATAATAAAAAATTAAATATTTTTAAATGAAACAATAACAGGAATATCGTTCGGAGAACTACAGCATAAATGAGTACGAATGGTAGTATTTAAATCGTTTGTAGTAGTCGGTTGTTTAATATCTAGTAATATATTCTTACGAGTAAAAGATCTTATTAGAACCATAACTTATGAAGCTGACAAGATTGTTGTAGGCTTAATATTAAAAATGTTTAAACAACTTAAGGAATACTGAGTGGTAGTTTTTCAATGTGTGTTAATTTTTTAATATATTAACAAATGTTATTTAAGGTATTTCCAGACTACAATACTGAATATTAATACTTGTCAAAAAATCATGTAGTATAATACAATTTCGTAGTCTAAATACAATTTGATTGATTATGACAAAAAATACATCTGATTCTTATGACATACCGACCGTATTTCTAAGTTTTTGAAAAATTTCGAAAATGTCTGATTTTTCATATGTATCAAACTTGTATTTAAAATAAAGAAACTTTTTCCTTACGATAAAAAAAACAGGAAAATAAAATAAATTGAAAATAAAGGAAAAAACCAGGAACATCATTGGATTTATAAAGGTAAGAGTTTATAAAATGTTTATTAAAATATTATGTTTATTAATAATATAAAATAAAAATATGTTTATTACAATATTAAAATATTTATGTATTTTTCTTACAGATTTTTTGATATACCAACAAAATTCTATAATATTTTAATTTTGAAATGTGTTAATACTCAGTATTGTAGTCTGAAAATACCTTTAATTATATTTAATATTTACGGTTTAAATTAATACTAAAATTATGTTGATTAATAGTTGATAGAAGTAGAGATTTTAATTTTTGTTTTAGGCTAATTAGAGAGTTTCAGCTATTTGAAATCATGGAGGAAGGATGATGCTCTTGTATTGAGCTTTGTATTTCAAATAACTCCATGACCAACAAATTCTCACTTTTTTATAGTAAATATATTAAAGTTCATTGCGTGAACACCTGTCATGTTTGCCTTATTCCACGTCTTCCTTATACCAAAACACGAATTTATCAAATGTGCTGAGGATTTGTGCTTCCTCACGTAGAGCACACTGTGGTTAATCTGGTATAAACAGAGTAAACCCAGATCATACCTGTACAAAAACATTCGGCACATTAATAAAGAACAACATCCGTCATACCGATTTTTCATAGCCCCACTCACTCCTCAAATTTGAGTTTAAACCACAGCCACCACGTGCATCCCAAAGGCACCTCTCCAATAACAGGGACAAGACAAAGGCCAAATCTTTGTGCTGCGATTATGTTGTTCTCTGGTAAAATCTCATGTCAAATCATTCCAAGGAAATTTAATATCTCTTTAAAAAATACCATTATTTTATTTATTTGACCTAACATAACCCATTTTTAATTCAATAAAATATCAGTTAGAACAAATATAATAATATCCCACTAAACAATTTTTGCCGACTTCGTTCCGACAGTTTTTGGTTTTAATTTTATTAATTTTTATAAGAAGTCATGACTTCTTAAGGATGCACAAATAAATAATAGAATCTTATAGATTCTTTTTAAAATTACTAAAATTAAATAATACTACTTAAATATTATATACGAAAATAGTGTATAATGAACACTATTTTCGTATTTATATTTTACATCAATTTAAAATTATAAAATTAAACCATAAGAAATTATATAATTTTTATGCTAATTTTTGTGTATTAACAATGTTAAAAGAAATTTAAACAATAATCATTACATATCTTGATGTTTTTTACATGATTTCCAAAGACTTACTGAGAAAATAAAAGAAAATAAAACTTAAATTCCCTTCAAAGTACAGCTGACGAATTTCAAAATATAAACGGTTTGTGCATGATTTTTATAAAAAAAAAACTAAACTTCCTTTAGATAATGTACAGAGTTATCGGAAAGTTTTCTTACAAAAGAGCTGAAAAAGGGAATAAAATGACTAAGTAAAAATAACTGAAAATGTGTACACTATTCTGTTAAATATCTAAAAGAACATTTTATTATTTGCTTAATTGTCTGATGAAGTTACAAAAACAATTATTTTCAGATTATGTGCAGACTTATCGGATATAATTCGTAAGCAATTTTATATTTTACTTCTTTACTAAAGATTTTGCAGAATATTCTCCATTATGTCTAAAAAATATTATAGAAATAAACAAACAAACTGTTCTTCGCCAAAGTGCATACAAGTCTGATTTTAATCGTTTAATACTTCAGAAAATGTGCAGAAAAGTTTGCCGATTATTCTGTAAAATGTCTTAAGGAATTATATATTATTCCTTAAAATTCTGATAAAGTATTAGAATTATTTCAGAAAATTTCTGACATCAGACATGTGTGAAAAAATTTTTTAATGGGTTATTTTGAATTTGTAGGCTTTTAATATTTGGTGAATAATTTTAAGCACTTTCAACATCAGTACATTTTACATATAAATGTCCTTATGCAAAAACGATTTAAAAGTAACCTATTGTTAACTAAATGATCGTTTTTGCATAAGGCGGAAAATGTTTAAGTTTACTCATAATTGGAATGTTGCTAAACATTTTTAAACACATAAGTGAGTAAAAATACTAAATTTGTATTCAGTATTTTAACATACATTGTGTTTAAAATGTTTAAATATTTTTCGACATGTATTTTTACACTAATTATACTAGGAGTCTGGTTACCTACAATAAATAGTGTTAATTTTAAGCAAACATTTATACGGTGCACAACTTTTTTATTTTTCAATTATTGCAGAAAAAATAACAAGACTAGAATCCTTAAAATTTACATATACAACCATCCATGTGAGCATTTGGGTAATACCTATGTACAAATAAAAAAGGACACGTATTAATTAAATGCAAAAATTCGCATATCTTGGAAAGTGTTAGAGCTGAAATCCCTAAATTTTGTATGTGTAATATTAAAATACATACCTATGAACTTTTAGAAAAAGTGGTGAAATTATAAAGTGGGCTGGGTCTGCTGCATATTTGTGAAAATAATATGCCTATAATTTTTCAGTTCAATGTAATAATATTTTATACCTTATGGGAAAGATAATAATTTTCTCTCTAAAATAAGATTTTAAATTTTAAGAATATACCTATAATTTTGATATACAATTTTTGAATAAAATAAAAAGTCTTATTATTTACCTAATTTCACACTTTTCAAACGATTTCCGGTACGAGTTTGCATTATCCGATTTGGCTAAAATTTTGCACCAGTCAGTACAAGACATTAATGAATCAAATGTACATATAATGTATCCGTATTGTACATAGGACACATTTATTACTTTCCTTAAGTGATTAAAATTACTTTCAAAAGAGTAATTACAAAGTAAATTACTAATGTCAATCGGAATATATGTACTTTATTCTTTATGACTTATGTGTATGTATTATTGTAACATTCAAATATTTTATTTGACATTTGTCAGTAAGATATATTTTTGTACACCACTACACTTTAAATGCATTAATGCTAATATTGCACATCTACATTTGTTGGATTGTTGAATGGTGCAAAACAAGGTAAGTCAATTCGACTTAAATCAACACGTCGACATTGTGTCTGGTATTATCGTACGAAGTGGCGACATTCAGTCTGCCCTGGCCTGGCGTTGTTGCCACATTTAACGTCTACGAGTTGTGAGTAAACAAAATTGAAAATAATAACAAAAAAACAGCTTGGGTACATAATAAAAAGGCAGCACTTAGTATACGAACATCGAATACATTATCATCTATATGCAGCACACTAACAATACATCGTGTCAAACTAAATCTAAAAATGAGTTATACACACATTCACACTTAAGTACGAATGAAGGTATGCATGAATGTGTATCCATAGAATAAAAACAAAAACAAAAAAATAATAAAATTAAATGAAACAAAGAAAACAAAAAATGATAATATGTGCATACATACATATGGTTGTATTTGTAATGGAATTTCACACTAATGCGGATGAGATATTGTTTGAGTATACTCACAGTATACTGTGTTTGTATGAAGCTGAACACATACATATGACACTGACTGTGTGAATCGTTTTTTAACGTCGTCGTCGTCTGTCTATTGAATTGGTTTTTGGCTCTGGCTGGTTCTTGGTTGAGAGTGTTTAAAGAGGGGGAAGGAAAACAAACGAACTATTCGATGATATTGCGTCAACAACTGATCACAAACAAGTATTTATTTGAAACATGGCAACATGTATATTTTTATACATTTGTTGGTGGGTATCAAACAAAAACCTGTTTGTCAACAGTAGACTCCCTGGTCATGTATATTTAAAAATGAAATTAAATGTAGGCGTTGTGGCGCTCTTTGCTTTTGCGGGCAAAATATGTACATACGTATATGTAAGTATGTACGAATGTAGAAATACCTAGAAGTATGGTTGTGTTATATAGATACCAATATATGTACCAACATAGTTTATGCATTTATATACATTAGAAATTTCAATTCTTTCTTCTAAAATGACCTGCAGAGCCTATAATATAAAACTTCCTGGATCAACCGCGCATAAAAAATATGTTTTATTTTGTGGTATTCATTTGATTTTTATAAATAAAACTGCTTAACTTGGACTTTCCCTTGGAGGAAGCGAATAGATTTTTTGGAGCCAGTAACCACACATCAGTTCGGTAAATAACTACTTCCCGAAATATATTACTACAAAAACTTTTTTTAAATGTTCCCCTATAAATTCAGATTAAAACAGATTCTGTATTTTAGATATTAAATTTCAACTTAAAACAAGGTGTCATATGAGTCGGACAGGGCCAAGTTTATGATGCACTACAGTAGTATGTTAAAAATTTAGATTATTTTTTTATAATAAAGCATTTAATTTGTTTTTTACTTCAATTCCAAAATATTTTTACGATTTGTTGGCGAAAAATATGGTTTATAAAGAAGTAAGCGTAAATATGGACCTGTCCTTATAAATTTTAGTAGAGGTATTTAAATCTACGTTAAAGTTGTTTATGCTTATTAGTGTTTGAAAGTAAATAGGTATTGAGGCCCGATTATGACAGTATAAAAATTAGACTTGTATAAAACTTGTGTTTTGCCGATTTTTTTGTTGAGATATAAGAACATTTAACATACTTATTGAAAACAATGTAGGTACCTATATGTATATTTTTACTTTCATGTAGGTAGGTATTTAGTTAAGCGAAAACACAATGTCGATCAAGAAGCATATTAATCTATGTTGTGAATACCAGAGTTTATCTTCTGAAATACATTTTTATCAACATTTTACCTGTAATCATGATATTTGAGTAATGGTGGAATAGGTATCCCACCAAAATTTCATGCCGTTTCTTAATTCCAATACCGTGCTAATTATAAGGATTAGGGATACGAAAAGTTTTATAAAAACTTTTGATTGTTCTTCTGAAAAATAACCACAAATTTTTTATAATTTCATTGACATCTTGAATAGTGAATTGCATGTAACATACGTCATTTAAACAAAATAAATTTTTACAATCAGTTTAAGTGTAAAACGTATATTTTTAATATTTGAAGTACGTTACACATAACACGTTACTGTTCCATTACTTCTTGGTGAATTTTTAAAACTTTAAAACCATCACTATTTATTTTATTAAAATTAAAAAAAATAATTTAATTGATTAATCAAATGTGGAACGAATTTGATTAATTTTAAAAAAGTAAATTCTAAACTCGGATCAAATAAAATGTGCAAACAAAAATAAAGTACTTCTATATCAAATTTAAAGAAAGTCATTACTAGAGTTATTCAATGTAATGGTAAGTAGTAGTCATTGAAAAGGATGTAGTTATAGAAGTACAACCCATAACCGAGTTTATGTTGGGAAGCTTTACATACGAGATATAGTATAGGTACTTTTATAAAAAAACTACTGTTGCAAAGACATAATTTTAATTTAAATTATTTTATTATTTCATAACTGCGTTATGTAGTAATTCCCCAATTTAAAAATAAAAAATTGCACCATGAAACAACGATTTCCTTAATAGTCGGGTCCTGATACACGGAGCGAAGCCGATGTCCAATATACCCCAGAGGAGAAAACTCTTGCGCTCAGCCGAAGGCCGATGAATATATACCATTTTTGAATTTTGAGGAATTATTTCAAACTGAAATAAATTGCCATTTTAAATGTGCCCCAAAGAGCGAATTTAGTCTCCAAAATTCGTTGCTGTGGCTTTCTGAACAAATATTTAGGGAGTTATATGATTTCCATGACGAAAAAATGGCGCCATGAAATAACTTCCCAAAAACAAAAATTAAATAAGTCCTCGAATTTGGGGACTTACTTCATAATAAAATAACTCTTCAAAATAAAAATGAAAACAAGCCCCAACAAAAAGAAATAACTCCCTAAATTAAAATTAAATAACACGCTACCTTAAATGCAATATAAACAAAAAACCCACTTAACAATTTTGAAGATTCTAACAACAAAAAATTTTTAGTTATACAATTTGCTAAATATTTGCGAACGTTAATTAAGATTTTAATGTAATCTATGAAAATTTGAATAATCTAATAGTTTTCTAGATACCTATATGAATTTTTTATTTAATTCATATGGGAGATGCTAAGTCCACGTTGAAAGTCCCCCCGTTATTCTTTAAATGTCCACACGTATGTCAAAGTTCTATATGTCTTCATGTTGTTAGAATCAATGTATAACAAGTAGTCCGACTCTTTGACAGCAGTACCTAATTCTAAGCATGTGTTAGTGAAAAAGTACCTAACTCTAAATATGTGTTTGTAACAAAAATGTATTTGTATCTATTTGAATTTTCAATACCAAAAATTGAAACTCTGTTTGTAAAACAAGATTCAACAACAACAAAAATGAAATGTCAATAAATTAATAAAAAAAATTTTCCAGTTTATAAAAATTAAACAAAACTCTAAATGAAAAGTTCATTAACACTATTTAAAAAATTGCAGTTTTTTTGTGGATAATTGCAATTTCGCGTTCGATCCTTAAAAATGGTCAAAAAAGTAAGTTAAACATTTGAGTGTTTTGACAAGTTTTAATTTCTCACAAGAGAGTCGATTTCACACGGCACTCGTAGATGTGAGATAGTAATTTCCTATATGTAAGAGTTGGACTACTTGTTATACTTTGGTTAGAATCATCAAAATTGTTAAGTGGGTTTTTTGTTTATATTGCTTTTAAGGTAGCGTGTTATTTAATTTTAATTTAGGGAGTCATTTCTTTTTGTTGGGGCTTGTTTTCATTTTTACTTTGGAGAGTTATTTCATTACGAAGTAAGTCCCCAAATTCGAGGACTTATTTAATTTTTGTTTTTGGGAAGTTATTTCATGGCGCAATTTTTTTATCAAATGAATATTAGAGTTTTTCGTCCAAAATGTTAACATGGATGTTAAAGTTCTTCGTGCAAAATTTAAAGATTATAACTTTAATAGCTTCCAAGATAAACTAATTTTTGTATTTAATATGGGAGATGCCATGCTCCCTACTGCTACTCCGCCTACTTGTTGTCAAAAATAATTATGTTGACACTAAGTGGCTCTGACAAAATTTGAGGACTCTAACTCTATTATCTCAGATATGAACAAATATTTCCTAAACAGACGGCCTACGGTTGGACGTAGGGATCTGTCTGCCTCTCTTTGTCGAACACAGAATTCGCTTAGTAAAGATTCCCTCAATAGCCTGTCAAAGTCCGAACGTTCTTGATACACAGAGATAGTATATTCTTAACGAAGCCGGTGTTCAATATACGCCACAGAAGAAAACACTTATTTTATTTTTTAAAGTAACTTTGTGAGGTGTTATTTCATGGCGTTAAAAATACCCAAAGTTTTATTAAAATCAGACATTCTTAATTTCAGTGTACCATATCATAACATTATTTACTAGATTTTTGTAAAAGGTCTCATGAAGAAATTCATTACAATTTTTTTGTAATCTTATAAAGCTACAAATGAAATTTGTAGCTTTATAAGTTCCAAATTCCAAAAATACTACCTATACCCTTATTCTTCCTTGAATTACCCAAATTTATGTTTTGTTTATTAAATTTTGGTTTATTTTAGAAACCGATGTTGGAAATATGAGTCCTGTAGAACACTTTTTACCTTTCTTTTCGTCTTTAATGATGTTTTACAAAAGCTCATTACTTTTTTATGAACAAAAATAATTTTATAAAATTTCAATTTTATAATATTAATAATATTTTCTAGTTTGTCTCGGATTTTTGCTTATATTTTTGTTAAATACTATTGGATAGTAGGCCAGACACAATTTTTTAAACGGTTTCAGAGTATTTCCTAGGGACTTCGGGTTGTTACACATGGAAAACTGATTCATTGTGGTAAACACTTTGTTTCCAATCGCATTCAGGCGGTTCTTAGATATATCGCCTAATTCAATTGTAACTAATTTAAAACTCGGTAACTGTAGTGAATATATGGTGTACGCATCTTTTTTAAATTATTATTTGGCATCTGGATTAAAATCAAATTAAAAATTAAAAGCCAATTTGTGGATTTAGTGTATTTGAAAATTATATTTGGTTTACAAAATTTTATGATGAAACAGAACTGAACAGAATAAAATATAAAAATGTATGTAATTGTACAAACTCATAAATATAAAATAGAAAATTGATTCTGATATAATGGACTTGGAATTTTGTTCTTCATTCTGTCCATCATCTATAAACGAACTCTACCCTTCCACGCATTTCCGCTGCTGTAAAATTATTAAAAAAGAATAGAAAAATAACACAAATTATATTTTAAGATAAATAAATCTTTTTTATCCGCATCAACTTATCTTCATACATTATTAATAATTAAATACTTTAAATTCGCTTTATTTCATTTATTTTTGTATACGTCAACTATAATTAATCGGTTGTGAATATCAAATTTTTAAATAATTTCTTCAATTTATAATTGGTTACAGTGCTTAATATTTTTTACTTTCTTCAGATTTTCGGTTAGACTAATATTTGATGTTCTTAAGTTTTAATTCTAAATAAAATTTGGACTGCAATTACTGATTTAACAGAAACAAGTAAGAGTGTTATATTCGGCTATGCCGAATCTTTTATACCCACCATCAAATCACTGTTATATAAATGAACTTTGATATTTTGAATATTTTATTATTATATATCGATATTAATGAGAACATCAGGGTAATATTTGAAAGAGGTCCATTAATGGGGGTTTTACTATTGACAGTGCTAATTTTTATAGCGAGTAGGGGTATTTATATATATATGGACCAATTCTCATTAAAGTCTGTAGGAAGATTTCAGTTCCTTATTTGTTTAAAATTTCATCGATCTACTTGTATTTTGAAGCCACTAAGGATCATTAAAGTCATAAAATATGGTAGTGAGATTTTAAATCAAAATTGTTTTATGTCGAGTTGCATTGCGGTATTCGTATTTTTCACGTCATTTCTGGGACGGAATTTATATGGGGGACTGATCCTCATAAAAATTGATAGAGTGATTTCGGTTCCTATAAAAGAGATAGAGATATTAGCTTACACGAAACTAGTTTATGTTGAATTTCATAAATCTACTGAGCCAGCACTGAGCTTTAAAGTCATTTTCTGAAGGGGCCTTATATGAGGGTAGTGTCAATTATAGACCGATCTCCGTAAAATTTTTTTCCTACAGGTCAGCTTTATTTCGAATTTCATCGCTTTACTCGTTTTTTAGCCCATTGCTTTACTCGTTTTTTTATGGGGACATTATATGGGGACATTATAGATCAATTAAGGCTCGATCCACATAAAATTAGTTTAAGAGTTTTTGACTGGCCAGAAACTTAATTAAGTCGAAAGAAACTTAGTTAAGGGTCTTAAAGTATTTTCTGATAGGGACCTTATGTTAGGGTTATGGTCAATTAAGGCCTGTTCCACATAAAATTTGGTAAAGAGATTTTGGCTTGTGAAAAACTTCTGTGAAATTTCATCGCTATACTCGTATTTTTAAGGCAGTAATGAGCGTTAAAGTAGTTTTATGGAGGGGACCTTATATGGGGGGTAGGGTCAATTATAGACCGATCCACATAAAATTTGATGGAAAGGTTTTGGTTCCTAAGATACATACTTATGTCAAATTTCTTCGCTATATTAGTATTTTTACGCCCATAATTAACATTAAAGTCGTTTTCTGAAGGGGGCCTTATATGGGGGGAAGGGTCAATTGTGAACCGATCCACATAAAATTTGGTAAATTTTGACTTGTATAAATCTTACTTCTGTGTAATTTCATTGCTATAGTCCGATTTTTAAGCCAGTAATGAAAAATTTATGGGGGGACTTCTTATGGGGGGGGGGCTAGGGTCAACTATGGACCGATCCACATAAAACTTGGTAGAGAGATATTGCCTAGTATAAAACTTATTTCTGGGAAATTTGGTAAAGTGATTTTGGCTAGTATAAACTTACTTCTGTTAAATTTCATCGCTTTAGTCGTATTTTTAAGCAAGTAATGAGCGTTATAGTAATTTTATGGAGGGTCTTTATATGAGGGGTAGGGTCAATTATGGACCGATCCACATACAATTTCATAAAGATTTTTGGCTGGTAAGATACTTCCTTATATCAAATTTCATCGCTATATGCGTTTGTTTAAGCCAGTAATGAGTGTTAAAGTCATTTTCTGAAGGGGACGTTATATGGGGGGTAGGGTCAATTATGGACCGATATACATAAAATTTGAGATATTGGCTTGCATAAAACTTATGTGTGTCGAATTTCATCGCTATATTCCCATTTTTAAGCCAGTAATCAGCTATTTAGTGATTTTCTAAAGGGGACCTTATATGGGGGGTAGGGCCAATTATGGTCCTATGTCCGCCATAATTCAGAAATATTTTTCAGACGTCAAAAAACTGACCTGTGCGAAATTTTGTGGTATTTGCATCATAAACAACGAATTTGTGAATATTTGAAGCTATTTATACGGGGGGTACAGTTGTATGGGGGCTATGTGAAATCGTTGACCGATTTTGCCATTTTCAATACCAAACATTTCTGATCAATAAAATATATTTTGGGAAAATTTCATCTTAATATCTCTTATTTTGTGGACGCTATCGTGCCAACAACAGACAGACGGACGGACATGGCTAGATCGTCTTAGGATCTTACAAGGTCCCAGAATATATATACTTTATGGGGTCTTAGAGCAATATTTCGATGTGTTACACACGGAATGACAAAATCAATATACCCCCCATCTTTTTTGATGGTGGGTATAAAAATAACAGATATAATTCGTTTCAAATTATTGATATGGAAACTGTTAAAACCACAATTCGATTATTATTATTATTATTATTATTATTATTATTATTATTATTATGTGTTTATACCCTTCACCTTCGTGGGAAGGGTATATATAAGTTTGTCATTCCGTTTGTAATTTCTATAATATAATTTTCCGAACTTATTGTTTGTTTTTTATTTCGTTTAGCGTTGTTGTTTTCATTTTGCTTTGCTTTTAGTGTAATTTTAATGGAAAAATTTTTAAATTTATAAAACTAATATGTTTAAAATACACTATGGTGAAGAGTATATAAGATTCGGCACAGCCGAATATAGCACTCTTACTTGTTGTTGTTCATTTTGTTTTGCTTTTGGTGTAATATTAATGTAGTCGGAAAAAAAATTATAAAACTAATATGTTTAAAATACACTGTGGTGAAGGGTATATAAGATTCGGCACAGCCGAAAATAGCATTCTTACTTGTTTTTTTGTTGATTTAGAATACAATAATTTTAGTTTAAATTATAGAAAATCAGTGATTTACACTGATCAACAGTGAGTCATGTCACTTAAAAGTAATAATGTAAACATTCTAGATGAAAAGTCATAGGAAACTATTATTCCCACACCAAAACGGGTTGAATTTTTTGATCATTTCTGTTTTGATAACCGATTCTTATAAACCGATTTTGTTTGTTTTAAAAATGTTTTTAATACTCTATTTGACTATACTATGCCAACATTTAAAATTCCAAAATGTTATACTTATACCTCCAAAATGTAAAAATACCTCCTTGTTGATTTTTCTTTCTCTGGCAGGGGATAGAAGAGTGTTTAAGAAAATCCGAAGAAACTTTTAGGTGGCTATAATGTACTTATATTTGCATATTTATGTGCCATACGTAATAATAAAAATACATATTTCGTTTTATTTTATCCAAATAAATTATTTGTTTCCTTTTTTATTTGCTTTGTGTTCAATAAACAAACAACTGATTCTGTACGGAATGTGCGGCCAACGTCGCTCTTAGCTTAAGCAAATAAAATTTGACGAAACTCTCTTAGGTACATTATAGTTTGTCACATAAATTTATATGTATTCGCATAGTTGCTTAAGCTAGTGTATGCACATTACAGATAGGCTTTAAATGTCGTGGACAAAAAAATTACACTTATATCGAAAATTTACGATTTTGTATTAAATGAGTGGGAGTTTTTGTGTTGGAAATTAAATGCCAGTTTCTTGTTTTTCTCATTTGATTTTTCTTTGACAATAATGATAAAGTAAAGATTACACCTTGCTCATGATTTATTGTAAGATGACGTAGTTGTTCCATTTTGAAGGTTTCCAAATATGTTTCATTAGTAGAAACAACAAATTCTTCAAAAATCGAATGCCTTGACAGTTTAAGATAACAATATTACATCGGTTCTTCAAATATAGAACGAATTTCGTCATAAATTTACTCAAATATAACATTTAAAAATATATTATGATAATGAAGTGTGTTAAAGTGCGGTCAAAAGGATCTAGAACAGAGAAAAACAAATTTTGAAGGATAAAAATAAGCATGGAGTGAACAGTGAGCAAATGTAATCAAATTAATATTAAAAAAACGAATAAGAAATTATGAAAAATAATTTTTATTTTCCCTTTTTATACCCTCCACCACCATCAGTGGTGATAGAGGGCATATATAAGTTTGTCATTCCGTGTGTAACACCAAGTAATATCCGTGTGTAACACCAAGTAATATTTATATTCAAAGTATATATATTCTGGGTCCTTATGAAATTCTGAGTCGATTTAGATATGTCCGTCTGCCTGTCTGACTGACTGGTTAAAACATGCTCACGTTAAAACTAATCCAAACAAATAGACCAAGTTCACTGAAATAAAAAGTTATAAATCAAAATTTAAAACAACCTAAAAAATACGCATTTTTTACAATTTCTGATGTAATTTTCTAGAAAACAAGATAATTCCATTCGTTTCTACACAAGAGCTTGATCCCTGCTGAAAATTGCCAGAATCGTTTCACAATTTCATATACTTCCCATACAAAAGTACATATTCCCGGCAAATGGGTTTTTGTTAATAACTTCGTTTACAATGTTGATATCTTCGCAAAGTTTTACAAATTAAAATCTTATCTCAATTGAATTCATTCAGAGAAAAAATTTTCTGGATCGGTCCATAATTGGACATAGCTTCCATACAAGGTCCCCTCCCTACAATCACTTAAACGCACATAATTCATAACTAAATTAAGGTATCCATATAAAATTTGATACAAGTATTGATCATATGCACAAAAATATTACTGTGAAATTTTCTTCCGATCGGTTCATAATTGGCCATAGCTCCCATACAAGGCCCCTCCCGAAAATCACTTAAACGCACATAACTCATTATTTTATTAATTATCTATGTAAAATTTGGTACAAGTATTGGCCTTATATACAAAAATATTAATATGCAAGTTATCTTGGATCGATCCATAATTGGTCATAGCTCCCATACAAGGTCCCCTCCAGAAAATCAATTAAAGGCGTATAACTCATTACTAATTAAGGTACCCATATAAAATTTGGTACAAGTATTGCACAGAAATATTAGTGAGAAATTTTTTTCCGATCGGTTCATTAGTGGTCATAGCTCAAGGTCCCCTCCCGAAAATCACTAAAACATTCATAACTCATTACTAAATTAAGATATCCATATAAAGGCTGTCGCAAGTATTGTATATATAGAGAAATAATACTGTAACATTTTTTCCTATCAGTCCATAATTGATCATAGCCCTCATACAAGGTTCCTTTCAGAAAATTGTACACATAAATGTTATTTCAAAAAATTTTCACGATCGCTCCATCCCT
>NC_060951.1:17211832-17219302 GCF_022045245.1 Lucilia cuprina
ACATTACTCATTTCCAAATAAAGCTATTAATACAAAATTTGGCAAATATTAGTTTTCTATACAGAAATATTTTTTCAAGTTCTTTCATTACATGGGTGCGGTCGGTCAGATACAAGGTTCCCTTCAGACCTTCAGATTTATGTAGAACAAAACGTAAAGGGTCTAATTCATAAACTTTTATCAAAGGTTTATAAATAAGGAAGAAAATAATTTTTTAAGATCTGCATTTTTTGTTTCCGTTTTAAAGTTTTACTATTATGAATTATTATAAAATTTGGAATAGGGACTTTACTGATGGCAATTTAAAAGATTTATTGAATTTCCGAAGGTACTCTATGCGATTTAATGAGAATGAATTGATAATCTTTAAAATGAAATTGTGGACCGATTTGAAATTTATGTTAACTTTTATCGCCATACTAACATTTTACCTTATAAGGGGCTAGATCAAATAATTTGTTGATCCTTGTAAAATATGACAAAGACTTTGGTTTTAATAAGACTTGTTTTGTATAATTTAATTTGTATCCATCAGTGCATATGTTATTTTTGTATTACAAAATTTGTAAGCAACTCTAATATATGGGGTAAGGGTCAAAAATGGACTGATCTTTAACAAAATCATTTATGAAATTTAACAAAATCTCTTTGTTCATATAAAACCTGTTTTTACCAAAATTTACAAAAACAATATACATCCCATATGTTCTGATGCCGATGATGAATGAGTAAAAAACTCTGATAAAAAAGTTTTTTTTTAAAATATGTCTTTTCGTGTATTTTTGATCATTCGTTAAATTAATTGCCACTTTAGATACCATAAAACTAACTGTGCATTGGGAGCTTAAACTAGCAAATAAAATTTACTGAGTACTCAAAGAAATTTTCGAGGAATAATTTTAATTTGATGATTCATAATTGTTCTAAATAAGAATCCGTCAAAAATTATTTAATGTGATATCTAAAAGAGTATTTGTATGGTATGGTCTACTTAATATAATAAGCAGGAATTAAACAAAAATTATGGTCCAAAATTGAACCATATATTATTAATATTAATTAAAATGTTCTTTTATTCGATTATTTTAAGTAATGTGAATCTACTGTTGCTCCTATTTATATAAAATGCTTATCAGTCAGCATTTATATGTAACATGCCGTACTTGTTTTGTAGATACTTATACATATACATATGCATATTATTCTTATTCTTTTTATTTGTGCTCAGACACAATGTTTGTGTAGAGAGATACGAAAATTTCAATCAATGAGAAATTGTACTTGTTCTACCTACATGTACACATATGTATGTATGAATGTTCACATACCTACAATACAATACAATAAAGCAACAGTTGATTTTTGATATTTGTTCCTATGCATGTGTGTAGAGCACATTTGTGAATTGTAGCACACCAACACAAACAAAATACCTAGAGCCAGAATGTCTACCAGTGTCGGTTGAAATAAACATTGAAATATATTTCTTCATCGTTGCTTAGTTAGTTGGAAAAGAAAAAACGAAGTGATCGAACGTGTTCTTGTTATTTTGCCGCTGTTTGTTTCGTTTCACACCTCAAATCCCGCACCTATTGAATAGTTCACACTTTTTCAAAAGAAAAACAATTAGAATTAGTGAAAGAACACAAAATATTTTATACTTGCGCTCATTCACACTAACAGACACATCGTCGACAGCCAACAAGTCGATGTTGGTTCGGTAGCAGATAAAAAATATATAATACAGCAACAGCAAAACAACTAGAACGAGTCTTCGAAATAGAACGCATTACACTTGTGATTTGGATTTTAAGGTGTTCAGACAGTCATATATACAAAAATAACCGTCGGAATGTATTTAAAAATAAAAAGTACATAGTTAATGAATGAAAAAACATAAAAGCAGCTATATATAATATTTTATTTAATTGAACTAAAAACAAGTTATTTGTTGTAATCATATAATTACAAATATATAGTTAACTAAATAAACAAAAATGGAAAATGATCATCAAATAGTTAAAAATGACAATATTATTAAAACAAAAAGTGGATCATTGAAACTTTTTTTAAGTAGTGAAAATAAAGAAGAATTAAATATGGAAACGATGAATACTAAAAATGCACACACTTCTCAGGTTTCATTGTCAAGTAACAAGGGAATTACTACTAGTACTACTAATGCTAATTCAAATAGTCCGAAAATGGGATCCAGACGAATATTTACACCACAATTCAAGCTTCAAGTTTTAGAATCGTATAGAAATGACAACGATTGTAAAGGAAATCAACGAGCTACAGCCAGAAAATATAATATACATCGACGACAAATTCAAAAATGGCTTCAATGTGAGTCTAGCCTCCGTTCCTCTGTAGCGAATATTAATCATACATCAATAAAACACCAATTTCACAATGTTAATATGCAACAGCAACAACAGTCAAAAAATGTTGGAATTACCTCAAATTCAGTGAGTAATAGCTCATCTCACACAACAAGTCAACTACATTCTACACATTTATGTCTAGATTCATCGAGAGGTTCTGCTCCCCTTACTTCTATTAAAGTGCCATCGTTATCTTCTTGCGTAACAACACCCTCATCTCATGGATCCCACGATATTTTCAGTGGTTCAAATTTGGCAGCAGTTGCTGCTGCAGCAGCGGGTTCTGTCACTATTACTAGCCCTTCTGATACATCGTCAGCAGCAGTCGTGTCTCCTTTACGACCTTCAGTCGCTATTATATCAAATAGAAATACAAATGCGCCAATATCATCTTTACTTCGCCATCACTATGTAATTCCATCGTACAGTACTATGTCTTCCTCTACTACAGTGCCGATATTAGCACATCATCTATCTAATCCGCCACAACATATGCACCAACACACCCACCCAGCACCTCAGACATCTTACCAGTACCACAATATGATGTACTCTCCAACGTTATCAAATCTTCAAACAGAGAAACAACAGACTTCTTCATATTTTACGCCAATAAGTCTCCCCACCATCCACCCACCACAAGTCTTATCTTCATCTATTACCAGCAGTTATTTAGAAGATACTGATCTAACAAATAAATTGGATTTGATGCCAATGGAAACTAAAACATATCCTAAATTTGTGTCTGATAAAAATGCCTTTTTTTGTGACAATAATCAGTTTCATACCAATTATGAGTGTCCCGAGTCAGCAGGAATTCCATTAAGAATTAATCAATTAAAGGAAAACTCGACATATTCCACTGCATACACCTTCGCCCCAATGGACTTATCAGTTCGACATCGCCGAGATACTAAATCTAAATATGTTATGAACACAAGATCTGGCTTGCTAAACGCGGAAATTAAACAATCCGAAATTTCTGAAAGAAAAATGTGGAATGATAAAACAGATGTAGTTGATTTGACATACCGTAAAAGAAGAGTTATTATTCCCCATTCAAGCGATGATGCTTATAGAGAAGTATATTCTGATAAGCATCTGAAATTATCCGAAATTACATCTACAAATTTCAATGAAGACGATGATATTGAAATTGAAGTAGGAATCGAAGAAAAATGTCCACCATCGTCTAAGCCAGTAAAGCTTTTTAAACCATATTTGTTAGACGAATGTGAAAGCAAAGATAACAACGTTCATTGTAATAATAGTAATAAATTTTGCAAACATGAACAAAGCGAACAGCTAGAACAAATTTTACCCAATAGCTCTGCAAATGGTAATTCCACAACAATAATTAATAGTTCTATTGACGCTTTCGTACATGATAATACGTTTCAAGAAGTCGTGAAGGAGAACTTTAATACCTGTGGGGATAGCACTAATTTTCTTGTAGAATCTAGATGTGAAAGTCCAAGAAGTGCCTGCAGTCCAGCCACCTCTGTCCCCACAATGTCACCAATGAACTTTCAGTGTCCTAAAGGTTCACCAGCATCTTCAGGGTATGAAAGTTCTACGTCTTCTTATAGCGAGTCATCTTCATCTTCCAGAAATGAGACATTCACATATGGGCAAACATACTGCGTCAACCTTCAAATGCAATCTATCTATAATGAAAATACACATGTCATGCATCCATCAAATAACGTACAAAGATGGTTGGAAAAAGATGATTCTAAACCTTTAACATCTAACTCGTCTATATCATTATTGGTATAGATATATAAATTTACTAGTTAATAGTTTAAATATATAGAATAAGTTAATAAAATCTTATTAATACATTTGAATTCGTTTTTAATTTGAATAAAAACGATTAAACACATACATACAAACATACATACATACAAACATACATACATACATACATACATACATACATACATACATACATACATGCATACATACATACATACATACTTACATACATACATACATACATACATACATACATACATACATACATACATACATACATACATACATACATATTGAAATTTACTTGTAAGTTATTATAATAAATTTTTGGGTATATTAAGTTAAAATTTTTCTTAAAAAGAAAAATATTTTAATGTTTATTTATTTAAAAGAAAGCTTTAATTAAGACAGTTTTGGAATAATTTGGCGATTAATTGTGATATAAATTGAAATGTTGAAATTAAAAAAAAAAACATTATTATTATTTTTTAAGGAAAAAAGTCTTAAGTATGTAGTTCTAAAAAAGTTAATTGTATTTTTATATAAATTTGAAATAAACAATTTTATTTAACAATATTTTGGAGGCAGTATTTTATTTTAATATTAATATCAAACATTAATTTAAAGTTGATTCGCAAATTATAAATTTACTTAGATGAACATATCTTTAGTGTTTTTAATTTTTAGAAGAAGAAATTTTCGTAAAAAGTGACATAACGTGTTAAAGATAATTAAAATTGTCTTTTAGTACACAATTTTCTTAATTTGAAAAATTTTAATAACAATTTGTCGAAACAAAATTCAAAATGAAACAAAACAAAAAATCTAACTTTGATGTTTTCAAAGCTTTCGTTTAAATCATAAGGTGGAAGTACATGATTGCCGCAAATTTAATGTTTTATCAATCATGTTATAATTCTATGCTTTTGTTATTGTTATTTATAAGACTCCTGTTGAATTTTGTAATCAATATTACTAATATGAACATCTGCATGATACTGGATATGGGTTTTTAATGAGGGCTTAAGTCAATTATAGACCGCGATCATCCGAAATAAAAACTAAAAAAACAAGATTATAAAACATTAGTAACAAGAAAGAGTGTTATATTCGCCCATGCCGAATCTTATATACCCGCCATCAAATCATTCGTAGTAATAAAGTTCGATATATTCGATCATCATATGTCAATATTAATATGAACATCAGGGAAATATTTGGAAGAGGGCCTCTAATACGAGCTTAAGCATTAACCGTGTTATTCAGAATTAAAAATATTAATTTTGTTTGATCCAATATTTGTAACCATAAATTGTTTTTTTGTAAGAGTGGTGATATGGAGGATAGAGTTCAGTTCCTATAAAACTACCGTAATTTGGAAGAACTTTTGAGCAATACATGAGCGTTAAAGTGATTTTCTGGAGTGAATCTTGTATAAGGGTCAATTATAGACCGATTTTTTTAAATTCATTTTCTGAAGGGGACTTTACAAGGGGGATAGGGTTAATTAAGGACCGATCTTTATAAAATTTGATAAAGAGCTTATGCCTAGCACAAATCTTGTTTATGTAGAATTTTACTGGTGTACTTACATTTTTGAGTCAGTAATAAGCCTTAAAGCAATTTTCTGAAGGGCACCTATATTATGGTCCCATCCTCATAAAATTTAAGAAAATGATTTTATGTAGATGTGAACATTAAAATCATTTTGTGAAGGGGACCTTATAAAAATTTATGTTTGTGCCGAATTTCACCAATATTGATGCTTCTCTTAGCCAGTTATGAAGGGGACTTTATATGGGGGTAGGGTCAATTATAGACCGATCCTCATAAAATTCTACGAAAAGATTTATGTTCCCATAAAACATGTTTGTGACAAATTTCATTGCTATTGATGCTTCTGTTAGTCAGTTATGGGCGATAAAGTCATTTTCTAAAGGGGATTTTATATAGGGGGTATGGATGCACAAAAGCATATACACTCTATTGAAAATGGTTAAGATCGGTCCATTATTTCACATAGCCCCCATACAACTGTACCCCCGATTAGGGCTTGTAAACCTTGTAATCACGTTTTGGCACGTGATCTTTTATGGTACCTTGTAATTAAACTATAGGTCGCAATTTTGTAGACAAAGTTCTACACTAGCCTTAATGACCCTCATAAACTATATAATTATAGGTCCTCATTTGACCCTAGCCCCTATAAAAAGCCCCCACCAAAATTTTAATTAAATATCCACAGTTTTATTAAACAATAAATGGCTTAATTATATCTAAGGCAAGATACAATTCAACTTAAATGCTTTATTATGAAAACTAAATCACATTATATTCGTATACAGGTGTAGGGTATTATATGGTCGGCCTCGCCCGACTATAACTTCTAATTTGTTTTGATTGGATTAGTGGTTTAATTGAAATTATTAGGGGAAAAATTGGTTTGTGGCCTCTGCTTGTATGGGTTAGTTCAGATTTCAGATTCCTTTGTAGGAGAGTGTTTTATTATGTGTAACATAATTTTCTGTTGAATCCATCTGAATCCACCCAGATTCGAAAATTCCGCTCTGTTTTGTTTATTAGTCTTTTTGGTATATGTCATGTAAGTTATTACCTGCAACTTTTTGACTTATCATTGTACCAAATGAAACAAGTAAGAGTGCTATATTAGGCTGTGCCGAATCTTATATACCCTTCACCATAGTGTATTTTAAACATATTAGTTTTATAAATTTTAAATTTTTCCCGACTACATTATTATCACACCAAAAGCAAAACAAAATGAACATCAACAACGCTAAACGAAATAAAAAACAAAATACCCAACGCAATTAAACCAACAGACATCTAAACATACATAACAAACAAAGCAATTAAACCAACCTACATTCAAATATGCGAACATACATACATACATACATACATACATACATACATACATACATACATACATACATACATACATACATACATACATACATACATTCATACATACATACATACATACATACATACATATTGAAATTTACTTGTAAGTTATTATAATAAATTTTTTTGTATATTAAGTTAAAATTTTTCATAAAATCATATGTCAATATTAATATGAACATCAGGGAAATATTTGGAAGAGGGCCTCTAATACGAGTTTAAGCATTAACCGTGTTATTCAGAATTAAAAATATTAATTTTGTTTGATCCAATATTTGTAACCATAAACTGTTTTTTTGTAAGAGTGGTGATATGGAGGATAGAGTTCAGTTCCTATAAAACTACCGTAATTTGGAAGAACTTTTGAGCAATACATGAGCGTTAAAGTGATTTTCTG
>NC_060951.1:17219402-17256925 GCF_022045245.1 Lucilia cuprina
TATCACATGTGATCACATTAGTGATCACAGCAATTGAAAGGTATAAATAAACTATAAAAAATTATTATTATTAGTTTAAAGAAATTTAAACAATAATCATCACATATGCAGATGTTGTTTACTTGATTTCCAAGGACCAACTGAGAAAATAAAAATTAATTTCCCTTTTAAAGTACAGTTGACGAATTTCAAAATATAAACAGATTTGTGATTTTTATAAAAAAGACACAAACATTCCTTCAAATAGTGTGCAGAGTTGGGAAATTTTTTTTTATTAAAAGAACTGAAAAAGGGAATAAAATGACTGAGCAAAAAATATCAGAAAATGTGCAGACTATTCTGTTAAATATCTATAGGAAATTTATATTATTCGCTAAGTTGTCTGATGAAATTACAAAAACAATTCTCTTCAGATTATGTGCAGATTTATCGAATATTACCATAATTCCAAAATATTTAAGCAAATATTAAGCAAAAATTTCTAAATGAGTCTTTATATAGGTCAAATATGGGTCAATCCTCGGTAAATTTGGGAAAAGGATATATTTTTAAATAACAGTTAATTTTGTTGAGTATCATTGCGATACAAATAGTTACAAGTCAATTTTAGACGTTTAAGACATTTTTTGAAGGGGGGTTTGTATGGGGGCTAGGGTTAACTAAGGGCCGATCCTTACGAAAATCTGCAGTGTCATTTATACTTATATAAAACTTATTTGTGCTAATTTTTAGAGAGATAATAGAATAATTGACGTAATTATGGCATAAAAAGTTCAAATCGGGTGGTGCTTGGTCCAAATTTCATCAAATTATCTTGAAAATTGCGGCCTGTACCTTGCGCACAAGGTTTACATGGACAGCCAGCCAGCCAGCCAGCCAGCCGGACAGACGGACGGACATGTCTTAATCGACTCAAAAAATGATTCTGAATCGATCGGTACTTTAAGGTCGATATTGGACCCTCCCCACTATAGTGGTGTAGGGTATAAATATCTTGCAATTGTAATAGATTTTTCTTGTGATTTTTCTATTTTACACATAAAAATATTTCTAAAAATATTTGATCAATTAAAAAGTATTTATATTAATACCTTTAGCAGCTCTTTTAGTCGGCTGAGCCGAATGTTAAATACCCTTGTTATACCCTTCACCTTCGTGAGAAGGGTATATATAAGTTTGTCATTCCGTTTGTAATTTCTATAATATAATTTTCCGACCCTATAAAGTATATATAATCTGGATCCTCATAGATAGCGGAGTCGATTAAGCCATGTCCGTCTGTCTGTCTGTTGAAATCAGTTTTTAGAGGACCCCAGATATCGGCGAGATCCGAATCTTCAATAATTCTATTAGACATGCTTTCGAGAAGATCGCTATTTGAAATCAGCAAAATCGGTCGGTAAATAACGGAGATATGAGCAAAAATCCGAGACAACCTCTTAAAATTTCATCAAAAAATGTCATATTTTTTTCATGCTTTGTTAAAAAAGCAACAACAACACTGTATATTAGAAAAAGATGTACACGTGTGTAGATCTATTTGGTTTTATTCAGCTGTGTATTTTTTTGTATGTTTGGGTGCTGTTGGCGTCTTTGTTATTTTTGTTTTTCTGTGTTTTTCGTTATGTATATTTAGATGTCTATTCGTTTAGATGCCTTGTGTATTTTGTGTTTTATTTCGTTTAGCGTTGCTGTTCTTTTTTTTTTAGCTTGTGATTTAATAATAATGTAGTCGGGAAAAAATTTAAAATTTATAAAAAATTCAAATCAAATCATTAAACGAGCTCGAGGTCAAAGTTTTAAGTTTTTCAATTTATTTAATTATTTTCTTCAATATTTCGCCATCCACTGGATAGCATCTTCAGGAATCTACAATTATTTTATTAACAAAAAACATTTATTAAACCACTGTTTCAAGAACAATAACAAACAAAACATTTTCACTTACAATAAGACAGATACGAACATGCCAGACGATATACAGTGGTTACTCTCGCTGGGACAAAAATACTCTATCCCGACTGATAAGAAGAATTTCCCTTTATTTAAACTTATTGCTGATGGTGAGGATTATATACAAACTCTAGAGGATAGAGAAGAACAAGAGATGACAAGAACAAAATTTGTATCAATGTTGGAAAACCACATTAACAAACACAATCTCACTGGAAGAGAACGTTTTATATTAAGCACAGTGGACAAGACTAGACGTTTTTTGCACAAAAATAAACAGATCTTGGTTTTGAATGCGGATAAGGGAAATGTGACGGTTATGATGAATAAGGAAGACTATGAAACGAGAATGAATGATATACTTGGCGATATGATGACTTATAGAAGAATGAATATAGATCCGACATCATCATTACAAAAGAAGAATGGGGACCTGGTAGATGAACTTTTTAGGTGCAATATTTTATCTAACCTAGAAAGAACAAGACTTAAAAATGACGCAGCGACAGCTCCCAGAATATATGGACTTCCTTAAATCCATAAGGATAACTTCCCACTTAGACCAATCTGTGCATCGGTAAATTCATCAGCTAGTGGTTTGTGCCAGCTTCTAACCGGAATTCTGAAAAAACTCACGGAGAATTCAGAATATAACATACGGGATGCAGTGCAATTTAAGGACAGGTTGAACAATGCCAAGATAAATTCAGACGAAAAGATGGTATCATTAGATGTAATTTCCTTATTTCCTAGTATACCAGTAGATTATGCCATTAGAGTAATAGATGACAAATGGGATGAACTGGAGAAACATACGACTATACCCAGGAATTTATTTATGCGAATATTGAAGTTCTGCATTAAGGAGAACCGTTATTTCAAATACAAGGACAAAATCTACACACAATGTAAAGGATTACCAATGGGCTCACCGACCTCGCCGGTTGTGGCTGATATAGTTATGGAAGAACTATTAAATACCTGTATTGGACAATTAAATGAAAAACCTAGATTCTTGACAAAATATGTAGACGACCTTTTTGGGATTATAAAGAATAGTGCAATAGATGATACCCTCAAGGTATTCAATAACTTTCACAGACAAATCCAATTTACAATAGAGGAGGAAAACAATTGTAGATTACCATATTTGGACACAGTGATAATAAGAGATGGTGAAGATATAAGAATGGATTGGTATCAAAAACCGACAGCATCAGGACGCATTATCAATTTCTACTCCTGCTAGCCCAAACATGTGATAATGAATACGGCCGATAACTTTATTAAAAGAGTCTTGACAATAAGCGATGAAAAGTTCCATAAAAACAACAAAGATAGGATAATTAAAATACTGAGAATGAACGCATTCCCAATGGACATCATTGAAAATTTACTTAAGGACAATAAAAGGAAATGCAGTAAATATGAACCGGAACCTGTGATATATAAATCGATGACATATGTACCTGGAATATCGGAGAGATTGGAAAACTCAGGAATATACAATAGGGAAAGATATAGGATAGCTTCAACGACAAACAATACACTAAGACAATTATTTTCTAAAACTAAGAGTGAGATCGATAAAATGGATAATGCGAACCTTATATACAAAACAAAATGCAATGGTGACGCTTCAGAAGCATGTGAACAGGTATATAAAGGAACAGCCAAGAATAAATTAAGGACAAGAATAGCTGGACACAGATCTGATCTAAGAAACAAGAATAAATTAAGTACACAAAAAACCGCACTCATGTCCCACTGTGCAGAGAGAGGCCACATTCCCAACTTAGACAACATTGAAATCTTACAGAGGGAAAATAAAAACAACAAACGATATATGTTGGAGATGCTTCATATTATCAATGTGAAAAGAGAAAAAAGAATGAACTACAAAACAGACACAGAAAACTGCGCGCAGAGTTACAGACATATAATAAATAAAATGAGATTATAATAATTAGTGCAATATTCTTTGTATGGGGGTAGGGAAAAAAGGTGGTCAGATCATTATGGAAATGTACAATATTATTTAGATTTACATATAATTAAGTTGTACCGATGTGCCCCTATCGTAAGGAATATTTAGAAATACGTAAAAAAGTGACGTCTAAGAAAAGGCTACCAAATTACCAAAGACCCGTAATGGCGGAATCAATTTTTTCCGAAGATCCTAATATGCCCACCACTAGCAATGACCCTCCAAGAAAATTTACTCAATCTCATTTCAGTAAAAAAATGCCATATTCCTCAGTTGTAAAATCTGGTACACAAACTGGGGATAATGAAGATATATCTAATGAAAAGATTTTAGAAATTTACTTCGAAGCCCTCGATGCATTGCAGAAATGCAAAAATAAATATGACAAAATGAGGGTTTTAGGCATGATGTTAAAACATGTCATATAATCTAACAACAAAAAATGAACTTCAAAATATGCAGTGGAATGCCCAGGGCATAACAAAAACGTCTGCAATTACCGAATTGGAACAGTTTGTCAACGAAAAACAAATAGATATTTTTTTAATTAACGAAACCTTTTTAAATTCTAGTCACAAATTCAATATTAATAACTATACAATTCATAGAGAAGATCGTCAGTATCATGGAGGAGGAGTTCTAATTGGAATCAGGAGAAATATTCCTCATCATCGCCTCAAAAAATTCCCGACGTTAACGATTGAAAATGTGTCAATATTAGTTAATGTTAATAACCGTCCATTAAGAATTACATCAGCGTATTGTCCGAGGTATACTAACCACTTTGTTTCCGATTTGGAAATGATAACAATAACTGGAATGGATTTCTTTATTGCTGGCGATTTCAACGCCCATCACAGAAGTTGGCACTGCCATCAAAATAACACTGCCGGCAAAAAACTTTACAATCACCACCTTACATCGAACTATTTTATTTACCATCCTAATACATACACAAGATTTGGACAACAACAGCCCACAATACAACCATCAGTTGGAGATTTACTGCTGTCTAACTCGAGCCTAGCAGTTTCACCGATAATAACTCACGAAGATGTACTTGACTCTGATCATGTTCCATTCACATGCAAAATTTCTGGTCACTATAGTTCAAAACAAACACTTATCCCACTATACAACAAAGCCGACTGGAACTCTATAAGAAATTGGGTAGATGAGAAACTTAAAAGCAATGATTTTGGAAATGCAATACTTACACAAAACAACATAGATGATATGTTCTGTAAAGTTACAGTAATTGTGCAGGAAGCGTCCAAACAAATCCCTGTTGGTGAGAGGCACTCATGGCAGAAAAAATTGTCACACCTTACGATCTATTTAATAGGACAAAGAAATAGGTATCGTCGTCTCTTCCAAAGAAGCAATGATTCAAGAGAAAAATACGCAATCGCAGAGTACTAATCAATCACCATGTGTCGAATGACAGAAATAACAGCTGGTCAACATTTCTCCAAGGGTTGCCAACTGGTAAAAAAAAGTTTTGGTTATTGACTAAAGCAGTGAAAGGTAAAAAGTCCACTATCGAACCATTGTCAATAGATGGCGTTACTGTGTATAACAATAAAGAAAAAGCTACTGCAATTGCTAATATTTTTGAAGAGTGTCATGGACTAACTTACAATATGGTATCGACCTCTGATCGAACTGTTTTAAAACATATAAAATGGTTAGATAACCAAATTATTCAACAAGACAATGATATGTACCTTACCTCTAAAGAAGAATTGAAATTCTTCATAAATAAATTAAAAAATTCGAAAGCTCCAGGTATTGATGGTATCAAACCAATAGTTTTGAAGAAAATGCCGGAATCATTTTTCAGCATAGTTACAGAACTCTTCAACTGGTGCCTCAAAAATGGCTATTTCCCGAAAAATTTTAAACATGCAAAGGTTATTCCTATTTTAAAACAGGGTAAAGACCCGAAATCACCTAATAGCTATCGTCCTATAAGCATGCTTAACTGTCTTGACAAGGTGTTTGAAAAAATCGTCTTAAATAGAATGCAGTAGTTTACGGAAAACAACTGCATATTAAAAGATGAACAATTTGGTTTTCGAAGAGAGCATTCAACAGTTCATCAGGTCAAGAGAATTGTAAATTTTATAAACAGTAATAAACTTCAACGTAAAAGTACTGGAATTGTGTTTCTCGACGTCGAAAAAGCATTTGACTCAATCTGGCATAAAGGTCTCGTTTACAAACTTGGAAAATTTGGATATCCGATATATCTTCAGAAAATCATTAACAGTTTTCTTTCCGATAGAACGTTTGTTGTTGACATTGAAAATAACATGTCAAGCACAAAAAAGATCATAGCTGGCGTACCCCAAGGATCAGTTCTAGCACCGTTATTATACTCAATATATACGTCTGATTTTAAACTACATAAAAAAAAATTTGCTGCACTTTATGCAGATGATACAGCTATCATTACAAGCGGAAAAGTTTCTAACTCTATTATTAGAAATATGAGTTCATCCATTGTTCATGTCCATAAATATTTCACAAAATGGAAAATTAAAGTTAACGAAACCAAAACTCAAGCAATAATATTCCCGTTTAATAAATCTCCTAGAAGAATCCCAACCAAACCGTTGACAATACAGGGTTCCACTATACCAATTAAAACTTCCATAAAGTATCTTGGCATAATTTTAGATAAAAAACTAACTTTTAAAGAACATATATTCCACGCTTGTAATAAGGCAATAAGATGTGGAAGGGCTCTTTTTCCCCTACTCAATCGAAAGTCCTCATTAAACACCAAAAACAAACTTCTATTATTCAAAATAAAAACTTGAAAATTATTTATAACTTAAATAGACGTTATTGAACTGTCAGTCTACATAGTCAGTACAAACAAGATATGTTTAAAACTGTAATTAGTAAACTTACAGAAAGATTCGAAGATCGGAACAGAGCTTCAAGTTACGACATATTAAGAAATTTGCATAATAAACTTCTTCCGCAATTTCAGAGATGAAATTTATGGAAGTTTTTAATTTCTAAAGTTTCTTAAAGAACATAAATGGGTTTTTACTCTATCTTTTTCCCCTAATTAGTATTAAATTTTAAATGTTTGCAATTCATATAAAAAAAAACATCTCTATTTGCTGCAATACTTATTTTTAAGTTAAATCTCAAAATATGTATATATAAAAAAAATTTTTTTTAACTATTTTTAAAGTGTATTGTTGATAGAAAATAAAAAAAAAAAGTTGTACCGATGTTTATAGAGCTACTAGCGTCTTTAAAAAATTATGAGCTAAAAACCTTATTCTAGATATTCGGTTGTATGGGGGATAGGTTAAATAATAGACCGATTTCTACAATTCTCAATAGACTTCATCCTTCGGCAAAATAGTATCATATGTATATGGCTGTTAAAAGTTTACTTTGGAGAGAAAGGTATGAATGAATGTCAAAAGATTTAACGTGAGCACCTACCTTGACGGCCTTATCTCACGGTGGTCTTTTTCATCCACAGGGTAGACTAGAGGCGGTCTACAATGCGCCCCTTAATTGCTCAATGAAGAACTCAGGTGGCAATTTTGAATTTACATGGATGTCCAGTCCATGTACAAGCACTTTGTTGAAGTACTCGAGCTATCTAATCTCTTGACATAGCAGCCCCGTTGCGGAATGACAGGCAGCATAGGATTAAATCCCCAATGCAAACCCCGACAAAGAAAAAGCAATTACTTGTCTAAAGTCAATAGAAGGTGATAATGAGTCCCAACATCAGGTGAAATCAAATTTCCGGTAATGCTGAAGTGACCACCCTTATGATGTCATGAAAGAATTGCATTATTCAAAATGCAATCTCCATCATCTAATGACCCATGTGAGAAGGATATATATAAGATTGTCATTCCTTTTGTAATTTCTATAATATAATTGTCCGACCCTATATATTCGGGATCCTTATAGATAGCGGAGTCGATTAAGTCATGTCCGTCTGTCTGTTGAAATCCGTTTTTAGAGGACCACAGATATCGGCGAGATCCGAATATTTGATAATCGGTCTATAAATAACGAAGATATGAGCAAAATCCGAGACAACCTCCGATTTATACAATTCTCAATAAACTTCATCCAGAATAGTGTCATATGTATATACATATGACATATGGCCATATGGCTATTAAAAGTTTATTTGTTGATACTGATTCCCTTTACCAAATAAAAAAGTGTGCGTTTTTAAACCCTTCGTGAGAAGGGTGTCATTCCGTTTGTAATTTCTATAATATAATTGTCCAGATATCGGCGAGATCCGATTCTTAAATAATTTTGTTAGACATGCTTATATATTATATATATATATATATAATATATTTATATATATATATATATATTAATATATATATATATATATATATAATATATATATATATAATATATATATATATATATAATATATTATATATATATATATATATATATATATATATTATATATATATATATATATATATATATATATATATATATTTATATTGAGAATTGTATAAATCGGAGGTTGTCTCGGATTTTGCTCATATCTTCGTTATTTATAGACCGATTATCAAAGATTCGGATCTCGCCGATATCTGTGGTCCTCTAAAAACGGATTTCAACAGACAGACAGACGGACATGACTTAATCGACTCCGCTATCTATAAGGATCCCGAATATATAGGGTCGGACAATTATATTATAGAAATTACAAAAGGAATGACAATCTTATATATATCCTTCTATATATCCAACTAAATAAAATATTTGTATTTTTGATGCTCTTGTTTAGAAGTTCGTCTGCGATCGTGTTGTATACATGTAATTTGCGAAAAATCTTCGTTGTCAGATAATACTGGCGCCGACCATTGGTTTAGATGTCTGTTTGGTTAATTGCTTTGTATATTTTGTTTTAAATTTCGTTTAGCGTTGTTGTTCCTTTTGTTTTGCTTTTGCTGTAATAATAATGTAGTCGGAAAAAAATTAAAAATTTATAAAACTAATAAGTATTTTTAAAATACACTTGGTGAAAGGTATATAAGATTCGGCACAGCCAAATATATAGCACTCTTACTTGTTTTTAATTGTAAAGCATTTATGTTAAGTTCTACGTTAATTCCAAAATATTAAGGAAATTAAATGGTAAATAATTTATTTTAATCCCCTCCACCACCATCAGTGATGATGGTATATATAAGTTTATCATTCCGTGTGCAATACCAAGAAATATTCATCTGAGACCCTACAAAGTATACATATTCTGGGTCTTTATTAAATTCTGAGTCGATTTAGATATGCTCGTCTGTCTATCTGATTAAAACACGTTAATACACGTTAAAACTAAGCCAAACAATAGACCAAGTTCACTGGCGCACTTCACCGGTTGACACCGGGAAAAGTTAAAAATCAAAATTTTAAACAACCTCAACAATATAAGCACTTTTTACACATTCTGATGTAATTTTCTCAAAAACTATGCAAAATACTTCTATGAAAATCATCATTCACCATACATTCGTTTTTACACAAGAGCTTGATCCCTGCTGAAAATTGGCAGAATCGGTTCAAAATTTCATATACCTTCCATACAAAAGTACATATTCCCGGCAAATGTATTTTTTACAAATTAAAATCTTATCTCAATAGAATTCATCCAGAGAAAAAATTTTCTGGATCGGTTCATAATTGGTCATGGCTTCCATAGAAGGTCCCCTCCCCACAAACACTTAAACGCACATAATTCTAAATTAAGGTATCCGTATAAAATTTGATACAAGTATTGTTCATATGCACAAAAATGTTACTGTGAAATTTTCTTCCGATCGGTTCATAATTGGTCACTGCTCCCATACACGCAGAGAAAAATATAGTTGTGGTAACCATAATCTAAGAGCAACATATATGGTTAGAATTATGGTTAAAGTTAAAACATAGTATGATCATTTTTACTAAAAAGAAATATCATATTATGGACATTATTAGTATAATAACATATCATATTAAGATTAAAGATAGTCCGAATATTTTATCATAATATAGTTTTATAAATCATAATGTGATGTTGTAGCATCATATTGTAGTTTCAAGCAACATTATGATTTCATGTAATCATATAATGGCTTCAAGTAATCATATAATTGTTTCAAGTAACCATATTATGGTTACAAGTAGTCACATGTCTTCAAGAAACCATATTATGGTTACATATTAAACATAATATGGTTAATCTAATGTGTTCGGAGTAACATTTAATTATTTGTCAATTTTCTTTTAAACAAACACAAAACTTTCAAGCACTGGTATTCTCATAAAAAAAAAAGAAAAAAAAATATATATATATATATATATATATATATATATATATAATATATATATATATATATATATATATAATATATTAATATAATATATATATATATATATATATATATAAATATATATATATATATATATATATATATATATATATATATATATATATATATATTATATATATATATATATATATATATATATATATATATATATATATATATATATATATATATGTATATACATATGACACTATTCTGCCGAAGGATGAAGTTTATTGAGAATTGTATAAATCGGAGGTTGTCTCGGATTTTGCTCATATCTTCGTTATTTATAGACCGATTATCAAATATTCGGATCTCGTCGATATCTGTGGTCCTCTAAAAACGGATTTCAACAGACAGACGGACATGACTTCATCGACTCCGCTATCTATAAGGATCCCGAATATATAGGGTCGGACAATTATATTATAGAAATTACAAAAGGAATGACAATCTTATATATATCCTTCTCACATGGGTCATTAGATGATGGAGATTGCATTTTGAATAATGCAATTCTTTCATGACATCATAAGGGTGGTCACTTCAGCATTACCGGAAATTTGATTTCACCTGATGTTGGGACTCATTATCACCTTCTATTGACTTTAGACAAGTAATTGCTTTTTCTTTGTCGGGGTTTGCATTGGGGATTTAATCCTATGCTGCCTGTCATTCCGCAACGGGGCTGCTATGTCAAGAGATTAGATAGCTCGAGTACTTCAACAAAGTGCTTGTACATGGGCTGGACATCCATGTAAATTCAAAATTGCCACCTGAGTTCTTCATTGAGCAATTAAGGGGCGCATTGTAGACCGCCTCTAGTCTACCCTGTGGATGAAAAAGACCACCGTGAGATAAGGCCGTCAAGGTAGGTGCTCACGTTAAATCTTTTGACATTCATTCATACCTTTCTCTCCAAAGTAAACTTTTAACAGCCATCTATAATATAATTGTCCAGATATCGGCGAGATCCGATTCTTAAATAATTTTGTTAGACATGCTTATATATATATATATATATGATATATAAATATAATATATATATATATATATATATATATATATATATATATATATATATATATATATATAATATATATATATATATATATATATATATATATATATATATATATATATATATATATTTTTATATACATATATATATATATATATATTATATATATATATATATATATATATATATATATATATATATATATATATATATATATGCAATTACAAAAAATTAAATTTCAAAAAGCAATAATTTTAGTAATTTTACTTACAACTTTTCTCACTATAATTTAATAATAGTAACACAACTTTAAATTAATTAGTTAGAACTAAGGTTCGGAGTATAGATAGAATTAGGAAAGGAAGAAAGATGGCACTATTAGCCCATTTATACCCAGATTTTACACAAAATACTTGGAAAAATTATGTTATAACACATACCAACATAAATTTTGCATAAATCAAACCCTGCCAACTTCACCCCAAATACTCGTTACTGCTTTACCCTCAGATGAACGAGTACTATTAAGAAGTTCATTTATGTTTTAACATAATGTTAACAGTATGATAAAACAGTAAAAAAACATGAAAATTAAGCAAAAGTAAACGTAAGTAATTTTTATTCAATATAGAAAATTTCAATAAATAAAATTATTCATTTTACAAAAATAAAACCAGAACATTTCTTCTCCGAAAAGAAAGACCGTTAAATATATGAAAAATTAACGTAGAAATTAATGGACAATATGCAAACATAAATATATGAATGTTTTATCTTTAGATTATGTATAAATATTAATAGATTTTAAAATATTTAGTGATATTAATACAAAATTTAAAACAAAAGTATGATAAAGAACACTTGAAACATGTTTAAAAGAATTAAACTCTAAATTAGAAATACGTTTGAAAAGTATTTCCGATAATACTGTTTTTTTCTTAGTTTATAATGTTAAAATTTTTTAATTTAAAACAAAGATTCGAAATTTAAAAGAAAACGTATAAAAATTAAGTGAACCTTTTTTTCATGCACATTTTGCAAATATTCTACACTAAAATAGATTTTCATAGTGATATAGGTTATTCATGCCAGTAGATATTTCGAATGAAAAATCAAAACTAAAACTAATAACTATAATGATTAAACTATAGTGACTATGAAGAAAAAAATAAACAGGCTACAAGCGCCATTACATCATCAGCAGGAAAATCAAATAGGTTGTTCGTTATGGCTTTACACAATTATGACTCATTAAATACTGCTGCG
Organism: Lucilia cuprina; assembly: GCF_022045245.1. NCBI lineage: Eukaryota > Metazoa > Arthropoda > Insecta > Diptera > Calliphoridae > Lucilia > Lucilia cuprina. The sequence goes on from NC_060951.1 coordinate 17,232,003, forward strand.
TTGTTTGCTCTTCCATGGGAACCAACATTAACATATAACAAGTAAAAGTGTTATATTCGGCTATGCCGAATCTTTTATACCCACCATCAAATCACTGCCATATAAATGAACTTTGATATATTGAATATTTTATTGTTATATATCGATATTAATAAGAAACATCAGGGTAACATTTGAAAGAGGTCTATTAATGGGGATTTTTCTATTAACAGTGCTAATTTATATAGCGAGTAGGGTTATTTATACATACATATATGGACCAATTCTCATAAAAGTCTGTAGGAAGCTTTCAGTTCCTTATTTATTTATTTATTTAAAATTTCATAGATCTACTTGTATTTTAAAGCCTTTAAGGAGCATTTAAGTCATACAATATGGTAGAGAGATTTTAAATCAAAATTGTTTTATTTCGAATTGCATTGCGGTATTCGTATTTTTCGTGTCATTTTCTGGGGGAATTTATATGGGGTGGTGTTATTATGACTGATCCTCATAAAAATTGGTAGAGAGATTTTGGTTCCTATAGAAGAGATAGATATATTAGCTTACACAAAACTAGTTTATGTCAAATTTCATAAATCTACTAGTATTTTTAAGCCAGTACTGAGCTTTAAAGTTATTTTCTGAAGGGGCCTTATATGGGAGTAGCGTCAATTATAGACCGATCTTCGTAAAATTTTGTAGAAGGATCTTGGTTCCTACAAGTTATGTTTATATCTAATTTCATCGCTTTACTCGTTTATTTTAGCCCAGTAATTAATTTTTTATGGGGACATTATATGGGGGTAGGTCAATTAAGGCTCGATTCACATAAAATTAAGTTAAGAGTTTTTGACTAGAAAGGAACTTAATTGAGTCGAATTTTATTGCTATACTCGCATTTTTAAGCCAGTAATGGACCTTAAAGTATTTTTCTGATAGGGACCTTATGTTGGAAGTAAAGAGATTTTGGCTTGTGAAAAACTTACATATGTGAAATTTTATCGCTATAATCGTAATGAGCGTTAAAGTCGTTTTCTGAAGGGGACCTTATATGGGGGTAGGGTCAATTATGGACCGATCCACATAAAATTTGGTAAATTTTGACTTGTATAAATCTTACTTTTGTGTAATTTCATTGCTATAATCCTATTTTTAAGCCAGTAATGAGCATTAAAGAAATTTTATGGGGGGACTTTTTATGGGAAGTAGGGTCAACTATGGACCGATCCACATAAAATTTGGTAGAGAGATATTGCCTCGGTATTGAAACCTGTAATGAGCGTTAAAGTTATTTTATGAAGGGGACCTTATGTGAGGGGTAGGGTAAATTATAGACCGATCCACACAAAATTTCATAAAGAGTTTTTGGCTAGTAAGACACTTATTTATATCAAATTTCATAGCTATACTCGTTTGTTTAAGCCAGTAATGAGCGTTAAAGTCATTTTCTGAAGGGGACCTTATATGGGAGATAGGGTCAATTATGGACCGATCCACATCGCTATAGCCGTATTTTTAAGCCAGCAATGAGCGTTAAATTAATTTAATGGGGGGGGGGGGGGGGATAGTGCCAATTATGATCCTATGTCCGCCATAATGCAGGATTATTTTGCAGACGTTAAAAAACTGACCTATGCGAAATTTTGTGGTATTTGCTTCATAAACAACGAATTTGTGAATATTTTAAGCTCTTTATACAATATTCCGTGGTACATTTGTATGGGGGCTATGTGAAATCGTTGACCGATTTTGCAATATGTTTGCCATCTTAAAAGGGAATGTTAAAAAATTATCAAAATGGTATATAATATAGATTATAACCTATGGCACCCAAGCAAAAGGGAAAATTCCATTTCTGCTCAAAATCATCGGCATTTTAAGGTGCCCCATTCATTTGCATTGCGGGGAACCTTAAAAATAATTTGTTTACGTTAAAATTTCCGAATTTATACAAACCTCCAATCTTTTAAGACCTAGTAAATGGGATCAATCGTTTCCGGTATAATATGGAAATAGCTGCTTGCGAAATAGGAAATCCATACGCTAATTAAGTGTATTTTTCTCCAGTTGCTAAAAACCTTAAGGTCAAAAGTAATCTAAATAAAAACTTTTATTTTATATGATTAGTAAAGTCTGTAATTACTTGGTTATACACAGATTTACCTTGTAGTACTAGAAATAGCCTCACACATTACAGTGTTTTACTATGCATTTCGGCCTATTTATACCCTACACCACTTTAGTGGGGAGGGTATATTGGGTTTGTGCTGATGTTTGTAACGCACAATAATATTGGTCCTATACCCACCTTAAAGTATACCAATCGGCTTAGAATCATTTTCTGAGTCCGTCCGTCCATGTAAACCTTGTAATCAAACTACAGGTCGCAATTTTTAAGATAATTCAATGAAATTTGGTACATAATCTTATATTGTCCCAGGGACGAAGCCTATTGAGAATGGTTAACATCGGTCCATTATTTCACCTAGCCCCCATACAACTGAACCCCTCGAATAGGGCTTTTAAAACTTGTAATCAAACTACAGGTCGCAATTTTGAAGATAATTCAATAAAATTTGGCACTCGATCTTCTATTGTACCATAGACGAAGCCTGTTGCAAATGGTTTACATCGGTTTATTATTTAACCTAGCCCCCATACAACTGAACCCGCCGAATAGGGCATTTAAGTTCATAATTGTGTTTAATACACTCGTATCTGGACAAAAACCTGTCAAACCAAGTTTTATACTAGCCTTGATGACTTAGAAACGATAAAGTTTAATAATTGCTTAAATTTTATATTTAACCTTAAATATATTTTTTTACAGACATCGAATATGTGAAATAACATATTTACTCTCCCTTGGAATAAGCCGTGGCGTGGCGTGAGGGCTTAAGTACTTCTTAATTTTAAAATATTTAATTAAAAACTTAGAAGGAAACTAATTATTCCGCGAAATACACTGTGGAGTAGGGTTCCCCCCGGGGGCATGTTACCTTAGCGAAGACCTCCGCCTTGGTGTTATTGCAATCCCGGTGTATAAAGAGGGCCCAATACCTCCAATCTGACCGGGATTGAAAAATTGGTGTCTCAGTCTACTGCTTGGCTTAGTCCTTGCATAGATTGCCAGAGGTCTGACCAGAGCACCGCATAATCTGGTACTACGGGTGGCCAGTTGCCCGCAGGACTATGTCCTGGCTGGTCAGTTGGTTGAGGTTCCTTCGGGATCCACGTAGTGGCTGTTGGTTGAACCCAAATTCCACCGGTTACGTCTCTAGGTGCTGTTGCCGAATCAACAGAGCCATAGTAGTGTGGTTGTCTTACAACGTGACTACTTTGGCAAGAGATTAGATAGCTCGAGTACTCCAGCAAAGTACTTGCGCATGGTACCGGTCATAGCCAATGTGCAAAAATTGCCACCTGAGTCTTCATTGAAGACTAAGGGCGATGATAGACCGTTCTCAAGTCTACCCAGTGGATGAAAAAGACCACCGTGAGATAAGGCCGACACGGCAGGTGCTCACGTTAAAACTATCGACAGTCTGTGGTGTAGGGTATTATATTGTCGGGCTTGACCGACTATAACATTCTTACTTGTTTTAAATTGAATTACATTATTTATTGAGTAATTTTTTAGACTTAAAATGAATCTACTAACTTACAAGCTGAAATATTAAAAAATAAAATGGGCAATAAATAGGCATAGATAAGTACTATTGGCCTCCAATAAATTTAAGAAATTTATTGTTAAAAAACTAATTTTCTGAAATATGCTTTATATGGGGGCTTCCCCCTGTTTGAGGCGATCCTCATAAAATTTGGAGGATGAATTTACGGTTACATTAAATGTATTTATGCTGAATTTCACTATGGCACTAGTCTTTTTAAGCGAATTGTGGACATTAAACTCATTTTTTAAAGTGGGAAAGGCTTTGTAAAGCGGCTTTGGTCAAAAGATACTCGAAATTCAACAGGGTCTTCAAGGCTAGTATAAAACTTAGTTGTGCCGCTTTTTGTCGATATATGAGTGTATTAATCATGAGCTACTCGGGGCAAACCCAATATACCCTCCCCACTAAAGTGGTGTAGGGAATAAAAAAGACAATAAATAGGCATTGATAATATCGGATATGGGTATATCAGAATCTATACTGCCATTCAACCTGTTAATAAGATGACGAGATGATAATTCTCTTATTTGGGTAAGAGGACACGATATATAACTGGAAATGATGTTGCTTGACTAAGGCTGGAACTACGTTAGCTATACTTGATATAGACCAGTTTTGTAGTGTTTCAGTAGCGTCCTTTAAAAACCATATATTATAGTAAACACATCTATATTAGTATACACATACCTAATGCATTCATATTGTAATATTAAATACAAAATGTTATTTTTGACGGTAAATTATTAAGATTTTTTGAAAATTTATTTATATTTTTGGGAAATTGGAAATCCCGAATCCCGGGACTTTTCAAAATCAGTCCCGATTAGCATCCCTAATTCGGAATTACTTATGGATAAAAAATGTGACAGTAAATATGTAAAATACATATCGTCTAAAAGTACCTTAAATACAAATGGAAAACAAAGAAACGTGTACGAGAAGCTAGGTTGTAATTTCCTCTTCCATGTTCTGTATCTACCCAAACCATGCTATCGTATAACCAATTATCGTAGATAGCGCAAAAATGACCTTAAGCATTTCTAGAATTAAAAACTAAAGAAAAATTTAGCAATTCATATTGGAAACTAATAAAATTTCATTTATTATATACATATTCGTAACTAGTAAAATTTTCCATTAAATAATCAAAACAATCAATAAAGAAATTTTGAAAGAGAGAACATTTATGCGAAATTTCAACTGTCTAGCTCCTCCCATGTGGTCCCTATCGTGATTTCAACAGACTGATGGACGGACAGGGCGAGATTTAATAAGGACTTTTATGGGTCTATGACCAATATTTCGATGTGGAATGTCAACATCAATATACCCCCATCTTTTTTTATGGTGGGTATAAAAATGTTGTACAAAACAATTTTAACAAACAGATGTTAATTTAAAATCAAATTATGTTAAAACAAAACCTTATATATCACCAATAAAATTAAACATCAAAATTTTTGGATAATTCAACTAAATATTAATATATTTATCTAAATTTTGCTTATATTGTAATGAACAAAACGACAACTATACTGAATAAAGTTTTTTTTTTTTTTAAAAAAAAAGAGATGTTAATGTGAGTATAGAACTATTGACGTATGGTGTTCTATAAAGAAAATTTGAAAACGGATAGGAGCCATTGATATCCACTAGCGGTCAGTCGGTTGGGGGAGTTCTTGTTCTCAAAATTTTCTCTCATCAATAGATTACGTCCATCAATAGATACGGTCCATTTTATTTTAAAGACTCCCGAAGTCTTTAAAATAAAATGGACCGGAAATTGATCTTAAATTACAAATTAAGATGGTGATTAACTACGATATATCTAGATCAAAAATAAACCGAAACTAAAAAAAAATAAACAGATCAACCATAACAAGTTATGTTGGTCTACCATAGGTGTGGTTTGGTAGACTGGCGTCTCTTTACCCTCCCTACCATTGATTTTAGTGACGCTCTACTATGTACTAAAATCCCACAAAAGATCTACATCTCCCTAGTCACACTCACATTTAGTAAGAAATTATTTCAAGAAAATTATTCTTCCATCTTAAATTTAATGATTTTATTTTCAATAAATTTCAAAAACACTCATAATATTAAGTATTTACTTCTTCGAATCACCGAAATATTAAAAAAACTAGGCTCTATTTTAATCATTAAAACTATTTAACATTAATGAAAAAAATATATATAACAAAATAGTTGTTTGTTCTTAAACATACATATATAATTATTTTCTTTATGCATATATATTTTATTAAATATTAGTTAATTTTGGCAATTCTCTAAAAAAAAACATAATATTATATTATAATTTCTATTCGTGAAGTTATAATACATTTAGTGACATAAAAAAAATATATATGCATAAAAGACCGACAATAGGGTACCCCCAAGCAATAATTGAGAGCAGTGATAACTGTTATAAACATATACATGTAAATTTAATTTAAGTGTTTATAAAGAGATGTTTATCAACATCTTAAAGCTTAGCTTAAGAATGTAGTATGTTTATATTTAATTACATCAACATTTATATGCACATGTCTTTTTAAATATACATACTTATGTTTATAGAGAGAAACATATGTTTATAGAGAGATGTTTATAAACATTTTAAAGCTTAGCTTTAAGAATATTTTAAGGGTAATTGTTTGTAGGTATTGCTTTAAAATAATAAAATACTTGTTTTGTTTTTGTGATTTTTCACTCACCGATAAAAAATAAAAATGTTAAGAACAGCTTTTGATGAGGCCTCGCCAATGCTGGTTCTTATCGGGTTAATGATGTTAAAATATTACTTTCATAAACAAAATAAGTATTCACTTATAATTAGCTAGATAAAAGGTTAAAAAAAATAATTAATACTAAAAATACTATATAAAAATAAATTCCATAATGCTTTTTTTTTTTTTTGAAAATTACTGTGATATTTTGTGCAATATAGTTAGTAAGTTTAATTTATTAATTATTTATTTTCATGAATTGTATGTTTTATTTAGTTTTAAGAATTAATTTCTATATTTATCACTTTTATTTTTTTTCCATTATATTACCACACTCTTTAAAGCATTATGCAATTTATTTATTGGAAATTTATGCAGAATTCACTGTGATTTTTAAATATTTTTTATATAAAACAATTTTTTTTATTATTTGATGATGTCTTCGCACTTTGATGCCAATATTAAGATGCCAATCACCAATTTAGTTTTCAATTTTCCGAATTTCCAAAGTTAGTTTATTTGTTTAGTGTTCTTAATATATTTTCAATGTATTCTTCTTTAATATTTTTTTTCAAGCTTAATAATAATTTTTTCTTTTCTCATTGAAATCAAATTTAATTGTGTAGATAAGGTTTAGTGTTTCTTCTTGTTCTTGTTTTTTCTGGTTCTTTTTTTCTGTTTCTTCTTTTGTAGAAGAATATGCATGTGCCTTCGCAACAATTGAGAATTGGTAGATTGGTAAAGATGTTGATAAGCTTGAGACTATTAAGAAGAACACAAAAACAACACAGTGGTGGCTCCAATAATAAGACCACCACGAAGATAAAAATAATTGCACAAGCACGACTTTCTAAATGAAATATAATGTTCTATGTTAAATACAATATATATTTAACTTTTAAACTTTTACCTGTATTATTTTACAATTTTTGGTAAATTGAATCTTGTCAAAATTTTGACCAAATAAAATAGACAAATGGTTATCTTGAAAAACTACAAATAAATATTCCCTTGAAGATGAGAGATTTTTTCATCGGGATTTGATTATCCCTTAATAGGAAGTAGGAAGGTTTTTCTTCCAAGCTAATACTGAAAATATTTATTATATATATAATTTCGCGAAGAAATTACAATATTATAAAACATATTAATTACCTTTTTCTCATTAATTTCCACTATTTTTTAATTATATTCACACTATGGATGAAAAATAACTTTTTATTTCTTTTAAGAATTTTTTTTATTTTATAATAAATTAAAAAAAAAAAACTTTTACTTTCGACAAAATTTGATTTTGGCTTCCGTAGGTTTTCGCAGTTTATCAGAAAAGACTTATTTCCGATAGAAATTCTTATTAGAACACCTCGGCTTACATGAAAAGTCTTAAGGGCTTGAATGATTGTCAATCAAATGATTGAAAAGTTTGTACTTTTACGGTGACGTTATTGATATCATTGGCTGAATTGGCAACAATATAATGATAAAACGGTATCTTATGTTAGCAATTTGTTATTGTTTTATATTTGTTAAAAAATATTTGTTTTATAATGAATAGTATTCCAATAAACGCTATTTAAACTTTAAATAAACTCTTCTTCTTTATTTTCCCATGTAGAAGAAAGACTAACATTAAAACTTTTACAACTGATTTAACATTAATAACTTAGTACAGACACCAACCAAATTTATAACAATTTCAATTTGTGAACATCAATTGCATCTGTTAAAATTTATCACATTATTGGTTTAGCAAGAGCTTCAATAAAATATAAATGTTAAAGTTGAATAATGTTGTTAATGTTAAACTATAACATAAGTAAATTTTAACAGTTTAATATACATATATGTAAGTAAGTTTTAATAACTATGGTTTTAATAATTCAAAAAGCTTGTATAAAAAAATTTATTACAATTATATTAAACGAATATTTGTTTATACAAATATTTTAATAAATATACTAATAGTAAAATAAATATAATATACTAATACACTATTTACTTCACTTTAATTATAAAACGAAATGTATTTCATATATTAAGATGTTACGAAATATTTAAAATTTTTTCTGTTTGTAATTTCTGCAAATATCGTACATTACAAACCACATAATACTGGTCTGTTAGACAACAGTATTAGGAGGAAGTAAAACTATATACGCAGGTCTTTTGCGTGATATGTTCCCAAAATTTTTCCATTCTCATCTTCTAATATATAAAAATAATTTCCTACTTTTTCCCGTATTTTCGATATCAGAAATGTTGGCGCAAGTTTTGAATTGAATTTTTTCTCAAAATTTGATTGAGCAAAATTCCTTCTATAAACATATTGTCCTACATCGTATGAAATAGGTGTTGCTCTTAGGTTATATTGATTTTGGTTTCTTTCATATGCTTTGTCTATATGGTTTTTAAGTTCGCTATGAATTAATTGGAGTTTGTCATCTTTTTCTAATGTTTTTGAAGGTTCTTCCAGCACTTTTAAATTCTTTAGTAATGTATATGAACTGCCATGTGTTATCATTTCCTGAGCAAAAACGGCATGATATGGAGAACCCTGTATGGTTTGGTGAAATGAATTTCTCAATGCACAGCTGATTGAGCTTAAGTTTTTGTCCCATAGTGTTTGGTCTTTTTTCAAATATGATTTAATGCCAATCTAACGTCCTCTCTGAGGCGTTAGATTGAGGTGAATATATAGCAGTGTAGGTGTGTTTAACTCCCATTTCCGTTAAAAATGAGTTGAACTCATTGGCTTTGAACTGCGAGCCATTGTCGCTTACTAAAGTTTCCGGAACACCGTATACATGAAAAATTTGTATTAAAATATATTTTTGAATTACCGCAGAGGTAAACTTTTTAAGAGGACATAACCAGTGGAACTTGGTCATGTGATCCAAAACTATTAGTAGCCAATGTTACCTTGTTTGCTACGAGGATATGGTCCTAAAATGTCGACATATAGTCGTTGAAATGGTCTAGAGGTTATTACTTGATTTCCCATATTTGGTTTTAACATCCCTGGCCAATAAAACTGTCTCCGAATTAGCCCCAGGGTTTTCACCATACCACCATGTGATGCTATAGGGGAGTCATGAAATCTTTTAATTATCCCTATTCTTAAACCTAGAGGTAACCAAAGCTTCCAGGCCTCATTTTCTTGACTTACATCTCCTGTATAGTGAGCAGTTCTAATATAAACAAAATTATTTAGAACTTTTATATCAGGAAATTTATATGCATTTTCCTTAAATTTATTTATTAGTATCAAATAGTCTTCATCCTGGAAATGTGTTGAATTTAAATCTATTTCTGGTTCAGCCAGACCTATTCCTGCAATCTAATCAAAGGGGATTCTCGATAAAGCATCTGGTACCACATTATCTTTCCCTTTCCGATGACTGATCGAAAATTTGAACCCTTGCAACTTCCATACCCACCTCGCTAACCGACCTGTCACATCCTGCTGTTTCATAAGCCATACCAACGAAGAATGATCAGTTATGACCGCAAATTCTTGAAGTTCAAGATAGCATCTGAACTTCTTAATTGCCTCTAGCGCTGCCAAGCATTCGCGTTCGGTGACACTATAATTGCGCTGGGCAGAATTTAACTTCTTCGTCATAAAAGCTATAGGCTTTTCATTGCCGTCGTCGTCGAACTGCACCAGAACAGCACCGATGCCAAAGTCGCTGGCGTCGCAATTAAAATAAAACATTTTTGAAAAGTCAGGATTTGACAGTACAGGAGCGGAAGTGAGTAAGTTTTTGATTAGTTCAAATGATTTTTGGGCCTCTGGGGTCCAACAAAATTTTCATTTTGTCGACAGTACTTCGGTAATAGGAAAGACAATGGAAGAAAAGTTTGACACAAATCTTCGGTACCAGCCTGCTAGACCGAGAAATCCACGCACCTGTTTTAAATTCCTAGGGGTTGGCCAATTCCTAATGGATTTTACCTTATCGGGATCAGTTTCAATGCCGCCATTGTCTATTATATACCCTAGGTAATTTACTTCAGTTACGCAAAATTTTGATTTAGAAATATTTAAGGTAAGGTTTGCTTTTCGGAATTGATCTGCTATACGAACAAGTATTGATAAATGTGAACTAAAGTCCTCGGAAACGATAACAAGATCGTCCAGGTATCCAAAAACAGAGTGACGGAGATCTGGAGGAATAAGGCTATCCATCAAACGACACATCGTGGATGGAGCATTACATAGCCCAAAGAGCATTACTAAAAACTGATATAAGGGTCTGCCAGGGACCGTAAAGGCAGTAAGGGGTTTTGCTTCATCTGTCAATCCTATTTGCCAGTAGGCATCTTTTAAATCCAATTTTGAAATAATATTGGCCTTAGGTAATCTTGAAAATATACCCACAATATTGGACAAGGGATATGCGTCTTTTCGCGTAACTTCAATTAATTTGCGGGCGTCTAAACGTAGCCTAACCTTGTTGGGTTTAACTACCAACCTCATGGGCGAGCTCCATGGTGAATTAGAAGGCTCAATCACTCCCAAAGCTAGCATGCGATCAATTTCTTTAAACATTAAATTTTCAACAGCAGGCGAAACGGGATAAAATCGCAATTTCACTGGCTTAGCATTGCCAATATCAATATTGTGGGTAATTAAACTAGTTCGACCTAAGCCCTGCTCTTCAAAATTGGGAAAAAGTGTAACAACCACAGCAAGCTGCTCTTTTTGAGAGGATGTTAAGAGATATTCATTAATACCATTAGAATCGGACAGAACCTCGGACAAAATAGAATTTTCGGTGGGAATTAGTGGCATAAGTTTATCTGGACTTTCCTTAATAGAAATCAAAACTACATTTTCAAAAATTTGTGGAGCAAGATTAAAATTTTTCCAAAAATCTAAACCTAATATTAGTCTTTGGGTGATTGATGGTACAATTAGGATTTTTATTTTTCTTACGATGTCCTTAAAAATAACATCAACATGAAGAAAACCAATTACTTTTTGTATCCCGCCATCAGCAGTTTTGACCCAGGTTTTCATGGGACTAAATTCTTTAAATTGTTTAAAATCTAGCTCAGAGCCAATACAAAAATTATGATTTTTGAAATACCTACGTAGACTTATGGTTGAACGTTTTGGTTGTCGCAAAAGGCAATCATTAAGGGCATTCACTTCAAAAATTTGTTTTCTTTTTTCCAAATATTTTTGTAATCTAACATGATATGGGATTATATTATGAATAACTCTATAATTATTTTCTTTTTCAACATTTTCTTTAGAAACATTTTTATTTGCTATATTTTCAAAATATTCAGATGTTTTACTTTCAGAGCCACACGCGGAATTATCTGGATTTAACAGAATAGTTTTTAGGGCAAATTTCGAACATTGTTCGGAGGCAATTGGTTTTTTGAAAAACTAAGTTTTCTGTTGGCACATTTAGAGCATTGGGGCTTATAGGTATTTTTCATACCACACCCATAGCAAAATATATTTCTGGATTCTAGACAATCTTCCCAATGATGGCCTGTTTTATCGCAATTCCAGCATTAAAAGTTTGAGTAGTTTGCTGAATTGCATCTACGGATATTTCTGGTTCATTTTGGGAATCTGAAGGACTTAATTCTTGGCTACAATCTACCTCTGCCACTTGTCTTCTTATATTAAAATTTGATGGAATTCTATTGGAAATACTTTTTCGAAAATGATCAGACTCCATTAAATGTTCTCTCATCTGAACCAATTTTCTCAAATGAGCAAGAGAATATACCGGAACATAAAGCAATTCATGCCTGATTTCCGGGCGAAGATTTCGAGTCAGTATTTCTACTAAATCAGACTCTTGTATAGGGGTAGAAAGTTTATCAAGCATACTACACACAGACTCATAGAATGTTTCAAAACTTTCATTTGGTTTCATTTTTCTATTCCTAATCTCCTCATGTATGTCGAAACTGTATTTAAACTCTTTATACTGGTACTTGAGAGCTTCACAAAACTCTTTCCACTCTACAACTTCCACCTGTTTGTGGTAGCGCCAGTACCATTCACGAGCTCTACCAGCTAATAGAATATGAAGATTTCGGCAAATTAAAGAAAAATCGTTATTAAAATTCTCGCGAGTCAAACTTCTCACTCTATACAAATACTCATCAACATTTATACCTTGACCAGAGCCATCAAATCTTACATTCCAGTTTTGGATAATTGAGGTAATTTTGTCGGCTCTAATGGCAAAATTTTCATCCACATGTGAATGAGGAGTTTGGCGAAACTCTGGACGTTGTTGGTATGAATTTGGAAAATTTGAGGGATTATATTGTGGTTGAGAAGGGGGTAGTTGTAGGTTTGTGTTATTCATTGAATTTTGAAGATTTGGAACCAAATTTAAGTTTTGTAACAAACGGGTTACTGTATTTTCGATTACACTAGTTAACTGAGCCTGATCAAAATTTATATTATTGTTACCAAAACTATTTCTAGGATTATAAGTTCTTTGAGGCTGAGGAGTAGTATTAGAAATTGGTTGGTTTCTTTCAGTAGTAGGTGAATCATCTACTATTATATTAACATTGGATGTCTGTGCAAAAGAAGGTGTTTGTGGTTCGTTAAACAAATTTGCTGCGGCACTTCTGGTGTGGTATTGTTTTGCCATAGCACCACGAAGTTTACCACGATTAGCATTTTTCGACTTCTTAGCCAATTGGGACTGATCTTGCAAATTGATTGTTTTTAATTCTGATAAAGAACAACGTCGTTTACAAGATGGACATTCAGAGGAGTTTGATAAATGATTTTCAATGCAATTACGATGAAACGTATGATTGCACTCTGAAATTATTAAACAATCTTGCCTTTCTAACATTTTCTCGTTACAAAGTACACAAATTTGATCTGAACTACCAGATGCTACAGCCGAAGCTTGAACTTGTGGTGTAGGTGAACGTTCCATCATTGTAAATTTAAGTAAAAGATAATTAACTAATTGAGAAATCAAAAAGCTTACAAAAATTTTGAAACAAAGAAATGCTGATAAATGCAAACAATTGCTATAATTATTGGTATAAAATAATAGTATTTATGCCACAGTTTATGAAAAATTTGGATCTTTTTCTTAAAAAAAATACCAAAAGAAAAATAAAAGAGAGACAAACCAAAGTATATATACTGATTTAGCCCAATAAATTGTCTAATTTGAAATGTTTTAAGACAACAAATCAATAAATCAATATATGTAAATAGCTATAAAATATTTCTATTTTCATAAAGTTTATGTATGGAAAACAATAATAAATGAATCCTTTGCAAACCGGCATAAATATGAGTTGACTGTTAGTTATTAAATTTGTATTTCAAGAGCAACTAAAAACGAAAACCGATAATGCTGCATAAAACTGGGCAAATGGATCGTGTTAAACGAAAGACTGAAGAACCAAACGCGTTATACGTATGATAAACAAAAAGATAATATAATTTAGAATAGATAAACTAAGATTTATTTATCAAAACAAAAGAGCTATAATAGTAAATAATCTTGGGACTCTAACTCAATTAATAAAAAAATGTTTTGTTAAATAAAAACTGTTTATATAAGAGATATATCAAGAATTTAGTTTCACCAAAAGAAAAATACCAAGTTTAAAAAAAAAAATAACAAAAAAAAATATTGTTTCATTCAAAATAAAAGGAAATGGGTTCCTTAATAAAACGTAGTTAAAGAATTAAAACTCTGTGTATGGTTGATAAAAGAACTAATCTGGTCTATTGAGTTCAAAAAGTATTTCAACATCATCTTTAAGATAAACAAACCGATATGCAATTGTTTTTTAATCTTATTAAACTGATTTTAACGGACAATAAATCGCAGATACAAAGCAGAATTATTGTAAATCCAGGGTAAAATCAGGATATCGATACCTTAGTTACATTAAAAGAATGATGTTAAAAAAACTTTCTAAACCACTACAAAATTTATTATTTATATGTTAAATGAATACTAAAATTTCAAAATTATTAATAGTTCATTACTGGTCAATATATCCGAACCGAAAAACCTCAGATAATCGAAATCCGAATAACTCTAATAATTATTTGAAAAATAAGTTTCGTAAAACATAAAAATAAAAAAAATTACATGTTAATGAAATCTAATAAATTAAGGCCAAATTTTAAAGGATGTTTTAATGTAGGGCAAAGAAAATCTAATACGTTTTAAGAAAACCAAATATTAAACCCACGTTGGGCGCCAATTTATGTAATGAACAAAACGATAACTATACTGAATAAAGTTTTTTTTTTTTAAAAAAGAGATGTTAATGTGAGTATAGAACTATTGACGTATGGTGCTCTATAAAGAAAATTTGAAAACGGATGGGAGCCATTGATATCCACTAGCGGTCAGTCGGTTGGGGGAGTTCTTGTTCTCAAAATTTTCTCTCATCAATAGATTACGTCCATTCATAAACATTATTATAGACTCCCGAAGTCTTTAAAATAAAATGGACCGGAAATTGATCTTAAATTACAAATTAAGATGGTGATTAACCCCGATATATCTAGATCAATAAAAAACGGAAACTAAAAAAAATAAACAGATCAACCATAACAAGTTATGTTGGTCTACCATAGGTGTGGTTTGGTAGACTGGCGTCTCTTTACCCTCCCTACCATTGATTTTAGTGACGCTCTACTATGTACTAAAATCCCACAAAAGATCTACATCTCCCTAGTCACACTCACAGTTAGTAAGAAATTATTTTAAGAAAATTATTCTTCCATCTTAAATTCAATGATTTTATTTTCAATAAATTTCAAAAACACTCATAATATTAAGTATTTACTTCTTCGAATCACCGAAATATTAAAAAAACTAGGCTCTATTTTAATCATTAAAACTATTTAACATTAATGAAAAAATATATATAACTAAATAGTTGTTTGTTCTTAAACATACATATATAATTATTTTCTTTATGCATATATATTTTATTAAATATTAGTTAATTTTGGCAATTCTCTAAAAGAAACATAATATTATATTATAATTTCTATTCGTGAAGTTATAATACATTTAGTGACATAAAAAAAATATATATGCATAAAAGACCGACAATAGGGTACCCACAAGCAATAATTGAGAGCAGTGATAACTGTTATAAACATATACATGTAAATTTAATTTAAGTGTTTATAAAGAGATGTTTATCAACATCTTAAAGCTTAGCTTAAGAATGTAGTATGTTTATATTTAATTACATCAACATTTATATGCACATGTCTTTTTAAATATACATATGTTTATAGAGAGAAACATATGTTTATAGAGAGATGTTTATAAACATTTTAAAGCTTAGCTTTAAGAATATTTTAAGGGTAATTGTTTGTAGGTATTGCTTAAAAATAATAAAATACTTGTTTTGTTTTTGTGATTTTTCACTCACCGATAAAAAATAAAAATGTTGAGAGCAGCTTTTGATGAGGCCTCGCCAATGCTGGTTCTTATCGGGTTAATGATGTTAAAATATTACTTTCATAAACAAAATAAGTATTCACTTATAATTAGCTAGATAAAAGGTTAAAAAAAATTAATACTAAAAATACTATATATATATTCTGGGTCCTTATGAAATTCTGAGTCGATTTAGATATGCCCGTCTGTATGGTAGAAACACGCTCACGTTAAAACTAAGCCAAACAAATAGACCAAATTCACTGAATATATTTATTGTTGTCCTAAGCAGTTTGGTATTGAAAATGAGCAAAATCGGTTCGGTAAAACCACCTCGAAAAAATAAGAATTTTTTACACATTCTGATGTAATTTTCTCAAAAACTATGCAAGATAATTCCATGAAGATCACCATACATTTGTTTCTACACAAGAGCTTGATCTCTGGTGAAACCTGCCAGAATCGGTTTACAATTTCATATACCTCCCATACGAAAGTACATATTCCCGGAAAATGGGTTTTTGTTAATAACTTCCGTCACTATGTCGATATCTACACAAAATTTTACAAATTAAAATCTTATCTCAATAGAATTCATTCAGAGAAAAAATTTTCTGGATCGGTCCATAATTGGACATAGCTTCCGTACAAGGTCCCCTCCCCAAAAATCACTTAAACGCACATAATTCATTACTAAATTAAGGTATCCACATAAAATTTAGTACGAGTATTACTGATGTACACAAAAATATTACTGTGAAAAAATTTTAGAAATTAAAATCTTATCTCAATAGAATTCATTCAGAGAAAAAATTTACTAAATTAAGATATACATAAAAAATTGACTGAAATATAGCTTAGGTCCAGTCCCAAAAACTCTTTAACCATTGCATTATCAATTTGTTTAGAAAAAAATTATACATGTATATGTATTTTGAAAATCCCTTAATCTTTCACACACATTCATACATGCAAATACTAATTATCGCTGATTGCTATAAAATATAAACATAATGACGTTTGTAATGTACAATAAATCTTGGACTAGAAATAGATTTATATGTTGAGATTTTTTTATTTAAGACATGAGAAAACTTATTTCTAAAAATATTTGATCAATTAGAAAAGTATTATTATAAAAGTAGCATGTGGAGGGTATTTAAGATTCGGCTCAGCCGAATATAGCAATCTAACTTGTTAACATAAATTTCTAGGTACCATATATACCATACCATATATCAATAACATGAGTGTTAAAGTTATTATGTATGTTATGTTATTAACAGATTAGTTAGTTAACTCAACATTATGAAAATATGTTAAAATGAAAACTACTCCTGTCTCAATATAAGTTAATGAAATAAAAGCAAATTAGAGTGCTATATTCGGCTGAGCCGAATCTTAAATACCCTCCACCAACTACTTTTACATTAATACTTTTCTAATTGATCAAATATTTGTTAAAACGAGTTTTCTCACGGTTAAATCGTTTTTAGGAGCTGGACCTAGTCTATGACGAATTATAGACCGATCGTAAAAGATTATTTAAGCTAAATTTCTGTACATAAAAGCTATATTTCAGTCAAATTTTGTATTTATATCGTAATTTTGTAATAAGTAATGTGTGTTTAAGTGATTTTCCAAAGGGAACTTGTATGAGTACGGTGGGTACCCGTGTTATGAACCTATTGTGAAAATCTTGAAAAAGATTTTTTGTATACAAAACTAATATTTGTTCCAAATTTTGTATCACAAGCTTTATTTGGTAATGAGAAATGTGCCTTTAAGAGATTTTATTTGGTAATAAATATTGTGAATCTAAGTGAATTTCTGGACCTAGTATAAGAGCTAGGACCAAATATGGACCGATCGTAAAATAATTTTATATAGTAATTTATGTATGTATATAAGATCAATATTTTTGCTAACTGTATGGATATCAATATTTGGTTATGAGTTATGTGCGTTTTTTCTGATTTTCGGGAGGGAACCTTGTATGGGAGCTATGACCAAGGATGGACAGATCGAGAAACAAGTTTTGAAATAAAATTTTATTGTAATACTTCTGTATATATGAGCAATACTTGTACCATAGATATCTTAATTTAGTAATGAGTTATACTCGTTTAAGTGATTTTCGGGAGGGGACCTTATATGGGAGCTATGACCAATTATGGACAGATCGGATATATGGATATCTTAATTAAGTAATGAGTTATACGCGTTTAAGTGATTTTCTGATTTTCGGGAGGGAACCTTGTATGGGAGCTATGACCAAGGATGGACAGATCGAGAAACAAGTTTTGAAATAAAATTTTATTGTAATATTTCTGTATATATGAGCAATACTTGTACCATAGATATCTTAATTTAGTAATGAGTTATACTCGTTTAAGTGATTTTCGGGAGGGGACCTTATATGGGAGCTATGACCAATTATGGACAGATCGGATATATGGATATCTTAATTAAGTAATGAGTTATACGCGTTTAAGTGATTTTCGGGAGGGACCTTGTATGGAAGCAATGACCAATTATGAAACGATCGCAAAAAAATTTCATAGTAATATTTTTTTGTATATGAGCTAAACTTGTACCAAATTTTATATGGATATCTTAATTTAATAATGAGTTATACGCGTTTAAGTGATTTTCGTGAGGGGACCTTGTATGGGAGCTATGACCAATTATGGATTGATCGGAAAAACCTTCCACGGTAATATTTATATGCATAAGGATATGCATAAGGATACTGATACTTAATTTTATATCGATATCCTATCATTACTAATTTAATGAGTTATGCGCGTATAAGTAATTTTCGGGAAGGGACATTGTATGGGAGCTATGACCAATTATGGACGGATTCAAAAAAAACTTTCATTTTCTGTATATAAGAGTAATACTTGTACCAAATTTTATATAGATATCTTAATTTAGTAATGAGTTATACGCGTTTAAGTGATTTTCGGGAGGGGGCCTTGTATGAGAGCTATGACCAATTATGGACAAATCGGAAAAATCTTTCACAGCAATATTTATTGCATAAGAACAAAATCTATACCAAATTTGATATGGATATTTAAATTTAGTACTGAGTTATGCGCGTTTAAGTGATTTTCGGGAGGGGACCTTGTATGGGAGCTATGGCCAATTTTGGACCGTTCGAAAAAACCTTTAACAGTAAAATTTATATGCATATGGGCAATACTTATACCAAATTTTATATGGATATCTTAATTAAGTAATAAATTATGTGCGTTTAAGTGATTTTCGGGAGGGGACCTTGTATGGGAGCTATGTCCAAATATGGACCGATCTCGAAAATCTGCAAATGAATTCTATTGATATAACATTTTAATTTGTAAAATTTTGTGAAGATATCGACATTGCGACGGAAGTTATTAAAAAACCCCATTATTATTTTTAAAAAAACCCTGGAAAATGTACCTTTGTACGGGAGGTATATGAAATTGTGGGCCGATTCTGACGATTTCCCGCAGAGATCAAGCTCTTGCGTAGAAAATCATGTGTGGTGTTTTTATGAAATTATCTTGCATAGTTTGAGAGAAAATTACATCAAAATGTGTAAAAATGCTTATTTTTTAGAAGCTGTTTCAAATTTTGATTCATAACTTTTCCGATGTGAACCGTTTTGCCTATTTTCAATAGCAAACAACCGATGCCAAAGTCGCTGGCGTCGCAATTAAAATAAAACATTTTGAAAAGTCAGGATTTGACAGTACAGGAGCGGAAGGAAGTGAGTAAGTTTTTGATTAGTTCAAATGATTTTTGGGCCTCTGGGGTCCAACAAAATTTTCATTTTGTCGACAGTACTTCGGTAATAGGAAAGACAATGGAAGAAAAGTTTGACACAAATCTTCGGTACCAGCCTGCTAGACCGAGAAATCCACGCACCTGTTTTAAATTCCTAGGGGTTGGCCAATTCCTAATGGATTTTACCTTATCGGGATCAGTTTCAATGCCGCCATTGTCTATTATATACCCTAGGTAATTTACTTCAGTTACGCAAAATTTTGATTTAGAAATATTTAAGGTAAGGTTTGCTTTTCGGAATTGATCTGCTATACGAACAAGTATTGATAAATGTGAACTAAAGTCCTCGGAAACGATAACAAGATCGTCCAGGTATCCAAAAACAGAGTGACGGAGATCTGGAGGAATAAGGCTATCCATCAAACGACACATCGTGGATGGAGCATTACATAGCCCAAAGAGCATTACTAAAAACTGATATAAGGGTCTGCCAGGGACCGTAAAGGCAGTAAGGGGTTTTGCTTCATCTGTCAATCCTATTTGCCAGTAGGCATCTTTTAAATCCAATTTTGAAATAATATTGGCCTTAGGTAATCTTGAAAATATACCCACAATATTGGACAAGGGATATGCGTCTTTTCGCGTAACTTCAATTAATTTGCGGGCGTCTAAACGTAGCCTAACCTTGTTGGGTTTAACTACCAACCTCATGGGCGAGCTCCATGGTGAATTAGAAGGCTCAATCACTCCCAAAGCTAGCATGCGATCAATTTCTTTAAACATTAAATTTTCAACAGCAGGCGAAACGGGATAAAATCGCAATTTCACTGGCTTAGCATTGCCAATATCAATATTGTGGGTAATTAAACTAGTTCGACCTAAGCCCTGCTCTTCAAAATTGGGAAAAAGTGTAACAACCACAGCAAGCTGCTCTTTTTGAGAGGATGTTAAGAGATATTCATTAATACCATTAGAATCGGACAGAACCTCGGACAAAATAGAATTTTCGGTGGGAATTAGTGGCATAAGTTTATCTGGACTTTCCTTAATAGAAATCAAAACTACATTTTCAAAAATTTGTGGAGCAAGATTAAAATTTTTCCAAAAATCTAAACCTAATATTAGTCTTTGGGTGATTGATGGTACAATTAGGATTTTTATTTTTCTTACGATGTCCTTAAAAATAACATCAACATGAAGAAAACCAATTACTTTTTGTATCCCGCCATCAGCAGTTTTGACCCAGGTTTTCATGGGACTAAATTCTTTAAATTGTTTAAAATCTAGCTCAGAGCCAATACAAAAATTATGATTTTTGAAATACCTACGTAGACTTATGGTTGAACGTTTTGGTTGTCGCAAAAGGCAATCATTAAGGGCATTCACTTCAAAAATTTGTTTTCTTTTTTCCAAATATTTTTGTAATCTAACATGATATGGGATTATATTATGAATAACTCTATAATTATTTTCTTTTTCAACATTTTCTTTAGAAACATTTTTATTTGCTATATTTTCAAAATATTCAGATGTTTTACTTTCAGAGCCACACGCGGAATTATCTGGATTTAACAGAATAGTTTTTAGGGCAAATTTCGAACATTGTTCGGAGGCAATTGGTTTTTTGAAAAACTAAGTTTTCTGTTGGCACATTTAGAGCATTGGGGCTTATAGGTATTTTTCATACCACACCCATAGCAAAATATATTTCTGGATTCTAGACAATCTTCCCAATGATGGCCTGTTTTATCGCAATTCCAGCATTAAAAGTTTGAGTAGTTTGCTGAATTGCATCTACGGATATTTCTGGTTCATTTTGGGAATCTGAAGGACTTAATTCTTGGCTACAATCTACCTCTGCCACTTGTCTTCTTATATTAAAATTTGATGGAATTCTATTGGAAATACTTTTTCGAAAATGATCAGACTCCATTAAATGTTCTCTCATCTGAACCAATTTTCTCAAATGAGCAAGAGAATATACCGGAACATAAAGCAATTCATGCCTGATTTCCGGGCGAAGATTTCGAGTCAGTATTTCTACTAAATCAGACTCTTGTATAGGGGTAGAAAGTTTATCAAGCATACTACACACAGACTCATAGAATGTTTCAAAACTTTCATTTGGTTTCATTTTTCTATTCCTAATCTCCTCATGTATGTCGAAACTGTATTTAAACTCTTTATACTGGTACTTGAGAGCTTCACAAAACTCTTTCCACTCTACAACTTCCACCTGTTTGTGGTAGCGCCAGTACCATTCACGAGCTCTACCAGCTAATAGAATATGAAGATTTCGGCAAATTAAAGAAAAATCGTTATTAAAATTCTCGCGAGTCAAACTTCTCACTCTATACAAATACTCATCAACATTTATACCTTGACCAGAGCCATCAAATCTTACATTCCAGTTTTGGATAATTGAGGTAATTTTGTCGGCTCTAATGGCAAAATTTTCATCCACATGTGAATGAGGAGTTTGGCGAAACTCTGGACGTTGTTGGTATGAATTTGGAAAATTTGAGGGATTATATTGTGGTTGAGAAGGGGGTAGTTGTAGGTTTGTGTTATTCATTGAATTTTGAAGATTTGGAACCAAATTTAAGTTTTGTAACAAACGGGTTACTGTATTTTCGATTACACTAGTTAACTGAGCCTGATCAAAATTTATATTATTGTTAACAAAACTATTTCTAGGATTATAAGTTCTTTGAGGCTGAGGAGTAGTATTAGAAATTGGTTGGTTTCTTTCAGTAGTAGGTGAATCATCTACTATTATATTAACATTTGATGTCTGTGCAAAAGAAGGTGTTTGTGGTTCGTTAAACAAATTTGCTGCGGCACTTCTGGTGTGGTATTGTTTTGTCATAGCACCACGAAGTTTACCACGATTAGCATTTTTCGACTTCTTAGCCAATTGGGACTAATCATGCAAATTGATTGTTTTTAATTCTGATAAAGAACAACGTCGTTTACAAAATGGACATTCAGAGGAGTTTGATAAATGATTTTCAATGCGATCATACGATGAAACGTATGATTGCACTCTGAAATTATTAAACAATCTTGCCTTTCTAACAATTTATCGTTACAAAGTACACAAAATTGATCTGAACTACCAGATGCTACAGCCGAAGCTTGAACTTGTGGTGTAGGTGAACGTTCCATCATTGTAAATTTAAGTAAAAGATAATTAACTAATTGAGAAATCAAAAAGCTTACAAAAATTTTGAAACAAAGAAATGCTGATAAATGCAAACAATTGCTATAATTATTGGTACAAAATAATACTATTTATGCCACTGTTTATGAAAAATTTGGATCTTTTTCTTAAAAAAATACCAAAAGAAAAATAAAAGAGAGACAAGCCAAGGTATATACACTGATTTAGCTCAATAAATTGTCTAATTTGAAATTTTTTAAGACAACAAATCAATAAATCAATATATGTAAATAGCTATTAAATATTTCTATTTTCATAAAGTTTATGTATGGAAAACAATAATAAATGAATCCTTTGCAAACCGGCATAAATATGAGTTGATTGTTAGTTATTAAATTTGTATTTCAAGAGCAACTAGAAACGAAAACCGATAATGCTGCATAAAACTGGGCAAATGGATCGTGTTAAACGAAAGACTGAAGAACCGAACGCTTTATACGTATGATAAACAAAAAGACAAAATAATTTAGAATAGATAAACTAAGATTTATTTATCAAAACAAAAGAGCGATAATAGTAAATTATCTTGGGACTCTAACTCAATTAATAAAAAAAATGTTTTGTTAAATAAAAACTGTTTATATAAGAGATATATCAAGAATTTAGTTTCACCAAAAGAAAAATACCAAGATTTAAAAAAAATAACAAAAAAAATATTATTTCATTCAAAATAAAAGGAAATGGGTTCCTTAATAAAACGTAATTAATATCACGTATATATTAAATATCTCAAGTATAAAGTATGTATATCTCAACGAAGTTTACAAATAATTTCTTACTTTTTATGAGGTGAATTAGAAAGGATAGTTAAAGAATTAAAACTCTGTGTATGGTTGATAAAAGAACTAATCTGGTCTATTGAGTTCAAAAAGTATTTCAACACCATCTTTAAGATAAACAAACCGATATGCAATTGTTTTTTAATCTTATTAAACTGATTTTAACGGACAATAAATCGCAGATACAAAGCAGAATTATTGTAAATCCAGGGAAAAATCAGGATATCGATACCTTAGTTACATTAAAAGGATGATGTTAAAAAACTTTCTAAACCAATACAAAATTTATGATTTCTATGTTAAATGAATACTTAAATTTCAAAAGAATTAATAGTTCATTACTGGATAATATATCCGAACCGAAAAACCTCAGATAATCGAAATCCGAATAACTCTAATAATTATTTGAAAAATAAGTTTCGTAAAACATAAAAATAAAAAAAATTATATGTTAATGAAATCTAATAAATTAAGGTAAAATTTTAAAGGATGTTTTAATGTAGAGCAAAGAAAATCTAATAGGTTTTAAGAAAACCAAATATTAAACCTTCTGGGCCCCACGTCAATTTATGTAATGAACAAAACGATAACTATACTTAATAAAGTTTTTTTTTAAAAAAAAGAGATGTTAATGTAAGTATAGAAATATTGACGTATGGTGCTCTATAAAGAAAATTTGAAAACGGATGGGAGCCATTGATATCCACTAGCGGTCAGTCGGTTGGGGGAGTTCTTGTTCTCAAAATTTTCTCTCATCAATAGATTACGTCCATTCATAAATATTATTATAGACTCCCAAAGTCTTTGAAATAAAATGGACCGGAAATTGATCTTAAATTACAAATTAAGATGGTTTTAACCCCGATATATCTAGATCAATAAAAAACGGAAACTAAAAAAAAAAATAAACAGATCAACCATAACAAGTTATGTTGGTCTACCATAGGTGTGGTTTGGTAGACTGGCGTCTCTTTACCCTCCCAACCATTGATTTTAGTGACGCTCTACTATGTACTAAAATCCCACATTCACATTTAGTAAGAAATTATTTTAAGAAAATTATTCTTCCATCTTAAATTCAATGATTTTATTTTCAATAAATTTCAAAAACACTCATAATATTAAGTATACTTCTTCGAATCACCGAAATATTAAAAAAAACTAGGCTCTATTTTAATCATTAAAACTATTTAACATTAATGAAAAATATATATAAGTATAACAAAATAGTTGTTTGTTCTTAAACATACATATATAATTATTTTCTTTATGCATATATATTTTATTAAATATTAGTTAATTTTGGCAATTCTCTAAAAAAAACA
>NC_060951.1:17257025-17304744 GCF_022045245.1 Lucilia cuprina
TTTATTTTTATGCAAATGGGCTCCAGTGCATTTATTTCATCTTTTAAATATTCCACTAAATCTTTTGTTGTTTTCTTTGACTCCTTTATATATTCTAATCCAATGGGTTCCATATATCCATATGAATCCATATATCTTCAAATGAATTTCCGATGCTTGACGATGATGGATTAAGGGAATATGAACGAATTCATAATGGCACTAATGATGACATAAATACAATTTTGTAGTCTGCTAATGCCCGACTTCCACAAGCTTGTTTGTATTCTGGAAGTGCTGATAAACCGTCACATCCCCACTTACACATTAAGACAACATCACAGTTATGAATTTTCCTTAGTTGGTCTTCTGAAAAGTCTGACACAATTCTTGATGCTGTGTTTTCGAGCAAAGATGTTATATTAATACAAGCTTCCACATCATTAACAGCAATAGGTAATGGTAGGATAGTTTGTTTTTTTCCTGGATCGCCTTGTATGATGGTAGTATATTGTGTCCTTTTTCATGCAGAGCTTTCCTTAATATTTGGTACTTATTTCGACTGAGACCCAGTTCCAACATAAGCGCTATTGCTTCCTCTTCAGTAAAATTTGATTGTGATGTTGGAGTTGGTATAATTTCCACAATTCGCTTAAGTCGTTTTGGTGATGCATTGGGAAGAATAGTTGCAATATGTACGTCATCGATAGGTTGATTTTCCTTTCGTTAAATGTATCAGCAATTTCCTCATTTTAGATTGAAAAAAGTTTTTGTGTGACCCTCTTTTTTTTGACCTTGAACATAAGTCTTCGTATGACTTGCAAAGCGCTCCTGCTGATGTGTTGTAAGTTGAGATTTCCGTAGTAGTTTCCATCCAACAACAAAATTTGAATCGAAATTTCTTTTGATTTCCATCCACAGACTTACTTTTTACATCAAAAACTTTTCAATTTTTGATATGCCTGTTTTGTCTACTTTTCTACTATATGTAGTTTTTATATAATTTGAAATGTCTTCAATTCTTTCTGGCCCTTTTGAAGATACACTCCATAAAACGGAACACAACTCTTCGTACTTTAATGTAATCTTCTTTGATAGATTTATTAAATATGGTACTTAAAATTTAAGAAGTTTACTTATATACCAATTCTTGTTATTTCCGATACAGGTATTCCAAAGTAAAAAATTACGAACTGTCTACCTATTAACATTTAGGACTATATTACTATAACCTGTAATTCAGTCATTGATATTTCTTATTAGTGAATGAATCGAAATTATCATTACCTGTATATTTTTACCTTATAAATTTCTGAAAATTTAAGCATAATAGGACCTTTCAATTATAAGGATAAGCAAACAAATAGAAAATAGGTAAATATAAGATTTCAACATGTTCTGTCATATTTAATACTAAAATATGAAAAATATAAAATTAAAGGATACAGGTTTAAATGAACATATTTTTGAATGTAATTGAGATATTGGCTTGAAATTTTTTGTAAAGGGTCGAGAATTTCCATAACTAACAAAAAAAGATATTAAGGGATAAATATGAACTAAATTGTTGTAGCTATCTGCGACCCTATTAAAATTTTGATATAAATCATAGTTTTAGAAATTTAAAAAATATGTAATATATGACAAAATCTTTATTTATGAACAAAACTCAATGAAATCTTCAACGCTTGTTAAATTTGTCATTTCAAATAAAAAAATGCAAAAAAAATTGAAAAGGTCAAATGGCATCCCGCAATTCCCAAAAATAGGAATGAAAATCCCAAAAATGGGATTTTTTGCATTTTTGCCCATAAGGTCCACATTTCTTTCAGGGCTAGGAAAATACTTTTGGAGTAAATAGAAAACATATTGAGGTTTCCAAAACTGCTTTCAGTTTTCTGATCCCAGCTTTGGGATTTTAGAACATGTCGCCCAAAGTTGAAGTTTTGATAAAAAAAATAGGTCATATTCGGAAGGACGCAGTGGCAACATTTTCAAAATATAGGACAAGCGTAAAGATACCTTTTAGAAAACTATAAAATTGTTATATGTTCTTAAAGAAAATTTTATTTTATTAATAAAAGAGTCAAGACACATTTTGGACAAAAAAACGGCAAAAATCAAAAAAATTTTGAATTTTTAAATTAAAAAACGTATATTTTTGAATCTGTAAATGATATTGATATGAAATTTTTTGTATATTATTGGAAATTTTGTTGTCTAACTAACAGGAAAAAGGCGGACCAATGTATGGTAAATTTTGTATCACTAAATTTTTAAATGCCTATAACTCGGATATTATAAGAGATAAGTAGTATGTCCAAGCAATATCAATATCTCGTCGAGCGCTTTCAGAAAATATAAAAATCTTTGTATTTGGGTGAAAAACAAAAAAAATGGCACGAGTTTAAAAATTTTACAGGTCGTAGGTACCCTACTTTGAGCCGCCACAGCTCCGTCCCTGGGGCATCTGCGGGGTTCATCTTCAAAACTTAAACTCGAATACTCCTTGGCTACGCTCACGCCAAATTTTATCCCGATCGGATCAGCCGTTTAGAAATGCCAGATTTATTTCCAAAAAATGTTAATAACAGACAATAAAATTTACTTTGAAAATTCAATGAAATTTAAAGAAAACAAAAACAAATTAATTTTCTAGGTCATAATGATTATTAAACTTCATTTCAACAAAATGAAGTTAAATAAATATGAATCTATAGGTTTGAATCTAATCTAATGTTTGTACCAGAAATTGTAAAAGAGTACAAATTTGAGGAAATAAAAATATTTTATCTTTGCCAGAACTTGCAGGTTTTTACCAAAACATTTTTTCCTGGCAAATAGGAAAAAATTGTCAAATAAATTATTTGTTTAAAAAGTACATTGAAAACAAAAAAATTTGAAATTTTTTATTTATTAAAAGAGAAATTTTATTTTTTCTGTTCCCGTACTTTTTACAAGTACGAAGAGAAAATTCATTAATTCTCTTTAGCCAGAAATGTTCTGGAACAAAGTTTATGATAAGAATATTGGACATTCACGTCAAAAATTCTAGAATTTCCTTTCAAAAATTACATTGTGTATAATAAATTTAACTTATCGTTGCAAAGAAGTCTTCGGCAAGATTTTATAAATCTCCTAATGATAGAATAATACATAACGGGAATGAAATCACCATATGGAGCTGTTTTTACCAGTCATTAGGATATAAAAGGGCTTAGGTTGTTAACAAAAAATGGATGTTGGTGCCTTTTCAATTAAAAAAAAATAATTGTTTTGACGAATTTGGTAACTAATATGACAATTGATTTTTCCCATTTTTTTCTGTGAAAGAGTGTTTCTCTATTTCAATTTTCTGAATAAGCAGCAATTTTTTACTTAATTCTTATGTTGGCTTAGACCGTAATCATTCCAAAAAATTCTTAGAGAATTAATTTTTTATTTAGCAGGATCTGTTAAAACATATATGGCATGTTTGCCATGAAACTGTTCATGATTTGAATTAGATTCTCAATAGAATATTGAGAATTTGTTACGTGTGCATATACACTCTTTTTAGTGCATGTGTATATGAAAATAATGGGCCAATATGTTCGTCATTTGTTTGCATATGGGTAACTGAACCCTTTTTTGTCGCATGCAATACAATTTGTTTTCGTTATTTTTTTTAAACTTCTAATAGGGCACTAGAAGTTTTTTAACGCTACCCTCTACCTTTTTAATTGTGTTACTTGTATATTGAGCACTAGATGTAACAGATAGGCCTGGGAAATTAGAAGCCTTATATTCAGTATATGAAGTCCTTCTAGCCTTATTTGATTGTTGGATGTGTAGTTTTACCGGACAACCGCGATGGTTTGATTTTGCACATAGCTACTGTATTTTCTTTTATTATTATCTGTTTTAGGGTGGGTACATTCTTGGTTTTTGTGGTAAAATACAGAAGGTAATTTGCAAAATGTTCTTGTGTGAGGACCCCTGCTCTTGGAATTTTATCCTTATAAAATATATTGTACTTTACTTCACAACCTTCAGATTCCAGTACATTTTTAATGTCATCAGTTGGTATACTTAGATCTGTCTTAACCTTTGATACTTGTAATAACTTCTTTGCTCAGAATCAAAACTATCAACTATTGTTCTAAAATACTTTTCTGAATAAGTCTGTATTTTTGTTTTCTGAATGTTTCCTTTTCGTAGAAACGATTCTGAATTACCGAATTTGTTTTCACCTGTTTTGGATTTGGTTCTAATTTTCCTGGACTTATGTTTTCTATACAAACGACATATCGGTCCATTCCTGTTTGGATCTTTCCATTTTATTTTCAATATTTTAAATATTTTCTGGTATGGCAATAGTATTTTTTGAATTAGACTTTTCAACTTAAAAGACTTTCATTGTCATTAATGGTTTTCATAATGTTAATACCGCTATTGGTACTATTTGTGATATTGTTCACATTATCATTACTATTTACAACAATCATTTATTTATGTTTTATATGATCTATAGATTATTTTAATGCCCTAAAATCGTTTGAACTTAATACCGAATATTCGAATATAATATTGTAAATTTATATAATAAAGCAAGTAAGAGTGCTATATTCGGCTGTGCCGAATCTTATATACCCTTCACCATAGTGTATTTTAAACATAATTGATCTTACAGTCTAGTTAATAAAAACATTAAAAAAATTTGAGTCGATTTAAGCCGAATGTTTCGGCGGCGGCTCTAGCAACTAAATATAGTTCGGCGGCGGCTAAGCTCCGACTCGAAGCCTGCCGACTTCGACCTCTGATTCATTGCTGGTAAACATTGACGAGACGTAGATTTTGTTTTTGTTTATCGTAAAAAAATTGTTTTAAAAAGCACTTCGAAAAAATTTGTGTTAGTTTTAAATTTCAAACTTACATTATTCGCATAAAAATTATTGTACAATAACTCACAATCTACTCTCATATAATTGAAAACGTTTTCAATACTTTTTTCTATTCATTAAAAAATATATTTGCAAAACAAAAGGGAAAATTATTTTATTTTAACAAAAAATGCAAATCACATTTTTTTGCTGTGTATTTTTTGTATGTTTGGATTCCAAACATACAAAAAAATACACCCCTTCAAGCATTTAGAAGACAAAACTATTGCGCATCACCCCAAACGCCACGTCAGAAACACTTCTGGACGATTGTCAGACGAGAACGCACATTTTACAAAACCAAAATACATTGATTTCGAATTTTCGTCTTCTAGAAATACACTTTTAAGTTACTTCCGGATGATAGTTAGAAGAGTGCATCCATTTTGCTTAAACAAAAAAACATGACTGTTAAACTTTTTTCATCTGGAAGTATACGTTTTAGTGACTTCCGTATGAGAGTTGGGTGAGAACACACATTTTACAATAACAAATACATTGTTTCCTAATTTGTATCTTCTTGATTTGTATGTTTATGTCACTTCTGGAAGACTGTTTGAAGAGTGTTCTCATTAATGTTGTATTTTATTCATCTGGGAGTGTGGATTTTAGTCACTTCTGGACGATTGTCAGACGAGAGCACACATTTTACAAAAACAAATACATTGATTTCTAGTTTTCGCCGTCTGAAAGTATAGTTTTAGGTTACTTCCGGTTAAAAGTAAGAAGAGTACAAAAACAAAAAATATAAATACTCCATTTTTTAGCGTGAACGCGAAAAAAATAAAAATAAATAATGCAGAAATTTTGCTAAGTTCTGTGATGTTTTGTGTTCTGTCCAGTCATGTTTAGTTTTAATTATTCATTGTTAAACTTAAATGAGTTATTGAATTTAAAGTTCATAGAAAATAGTGTAATTAATATAATGTGAATCTTAAGCAATAAAAAACAATATGACAGTGTTGTGTTAAAAGTCAACTGTTAATAAACATTTAATAAGTTTTTGTTAATTGACGAAGTTTATTAAATATACCAAAAAGTAATTATCTTCAAGGATTATATAAATTAAATTAAAAAGTAAGTTGTCATATTTTACATTAAAATACTATTTTAGGAATAAGTTAACAACTCTAAACGGCTTCCATTTCCATTATTTTTAAACGAAGTCTAATATCTTAATTGGTTTAGGAGTTATAAGCATTTAAGGACTTTTTCAAGTTGTACGTTTCGTCTTTCATTTGATGAACATTGCATTTTCAACCTTTTTAGATTTATTTGAGTTAATTCTTATCTTTCAATATTTATTAAACTATTAGCGCGATTAGGCCCTGTTTCTAGATTACGTATGATCACTTTGAGCTAAAATTTTATTTGTATTTCATTATCGTAACAAAAACAAAATACATTAAAATTTTTACTTAAAGTATTCAAACGCTATCTGGAATCATTATATAGAAATTAATACTACTGTTTTATGCATAAATTATTTTTGACTTGGGTCACTCGACACGAAATTGCCCATATAAGATATTTAATATTGAAATCAGATATTTTTAAACCCATCTTTTTTAAATAAATACAATTTTATTAATTTTCATATAGTTTTGGATTTAATTATTCTAATTATAGGTACTTTTTTAGTTATTAAAACCAGGTCTTTCTATGACCTATCATATGATACTAATATTTTTAATATTGAGCATGCCGTTCCCAAGATATTAAATCTAAGTAGATAGTTTTTGAACGTGTATAACTCCTTAATTAGAAGAGAGCAAAATAGTTTTGCAGTATTAGTGTTAGTGACTGTAAATAATTTTAAAAATAATCCATGGCTAGTAATTTCCAATCTTTATAGATGGTTTAATTCCATGTTATTTAAAAATGTTCATGAAAGGTAATGTTTTTATTGATTAAAAACAATAAATTAATTAATTAAATTTTAATTATTTTATATTTTTAGAAAGTAGTAGCTAATATTGTACCCCCTATTAAAATACTTCTAACCGAATTAAAATATAAAAAAAGGATCTGGTTATATATGTCTTATTTCATCACGCGGTTCCATTAAAAGTGTCGATTATTTGCAAAAAATGTAAAAAATGGATCTGACAGTTTAAATTTTGGTGGTAAATGTATTGGACATAAGAGAATCCTATTTTATTGCTTCCTAAAATATAAGAGGTAATTTCAATAAATACAAAAGTATGTATATTCAATATTAATTATAACATTATTTTTATTTATTTTGTTGAAGGATTAATGCGTTCCAAAATATAACTTTTACAATTTGATGGATTGATCATAAAATTTATGAAGAAATACAAAAATATTTAAGAGTCCAACGTTTTACAATTTTTGGAAGTATACCAGTCAGCAGTTGGAATATTAATACAGATTTCCTGAAAATTATCTTATTATAAGGTAATTATTCTAAATTTTTGTTACATATGTACCTACTCACTCTGTATGGAAAGCAAAAACGTGTTTTTGTTACCCCTCTCAAAATGTTCCTTGCTTTGTTTTATGATGATTCCCAAAATATTTTAAATCTAGGGATGACCGTTCGTGAGCTGGACCAAATTAAAAAAAGTATTTTGGAATTATTTTTTTAAATTTTTGTTTGTTTTAAAACAAAATATCCAATACGGGGTATCGTTTAAATGATATTTTAAAGCCGCTTTCAATGAAGTATTAATCATAAATAACCGTCTGCTTATAATTGTCATATTCCAAAATATTTAAAATTGTTAGGTTTTTCACTAAGAAAAATAAAATGTATGCACAATTTTGCTAATTTTGCGCACCACTAGACTTGGCTTCAAAAAACCTTTCAACTGATACCACATACTATATATATTGTTTAAGAAATACTGTATAATTTAAAACAAAATAACTAAAAAGAGACTTTTTTGTAACCGGTTCAGCTCACGTACGGCCATCGAGAGACTAGAAATATTTTGGGAACCATTATAAAATATAACAAAGATTTTTTGAAGCAGGGTTAAAATATTTAATTTAACATGAAAAATCGTGTTCCCATACGATATTTTCTTTAAAACTGTCCAGCTCACGAATGGACAACACTTAACCGAAAATATTTTGGGAAACATCATATTACATAAGAGCGAATATTATGAGGGGGGTAACTCAAGCACCATTTTTTGTGAGTCGGTCTAATGTACATATATTACTTTTTTTGTTAAATCAATTATTTTTTCTACTATTTTAATTTTAAATATTTCAATAAAAACTATAAAATTTCATTTTATATAGATTTATTTTTATAGATTTTATTTTGGTAAGTATACAAATAGAAGAAGAGAAAACTCATCTTCTGGAAGACGAGAATACTCATCTTCTAGAAGAAGAGAAAACTCGTCTTCTAGAAGACGAGAATACTCTTCTTCTAGAAGAAGAGAAAATTCATCTTCTAGAAGATAAGACAGGAACACTTCTAAATGATACTAATTAGTCACTTCAAGAAGAGACTTCCTATTTACATCTAGAAGAGTCTTTGGCAATACCTTACTTCCAAGAGTCATCTAGAAGTTTCTTCTACGGGTCTTCCAGAAGTATCTTCCACGTTACACTTAGACGTTCCCCAGCTCGGCATCAGTTCTTCCCGACTGGTGACAAGAATTCTTATACTTCCGCAACATCGCTGGCGAGCTTTTAGCACGTTTGGAAGTTTCACACGGGTAACTTCCGCAATAGAAAATGTTTGTAGGGCACAGCTGAATAAAACCAAATACATCTACACACACACGTGTACATCTTTTTCTATATACAGTGTTTTTGTTGCTTTTTTAACAATTTTTTGATGAAATTTTCAGAGGTTGTCTCGGATTTTTGCTCATATCTCCGTTATTTACCGACCGATTTTGCTGATTTTAAATAGCGATCTTCTCGAAAGCATGTCTAATAGAATTATTGAAGATTCGGATCTCGCCGATATCTGGGGTCCTCTAAAAACTGATTTCAACAGACAGACAGACAGACGGACATGGCTTAATCGACTCCGCTATCTATAAGGATCAAGAATATATATACCTTATAGTGTCGGAGAATTATATTATAGAAATTACAAACGGAATGACAAACTTATATATACCCTTCTCACGAAGGTGAAGGGTATAAAAAGATTTGGAATATATGGATTTTGTAATTTCGTTTGAAACACATCAAAATATTAATCATAGACACATAAAAGTATTTATATTCTGGGTCTTTATTAGATTCTAAGACGATCTAGCCATGTCTGTTTGTCTGTCTGTTGGAAGCACGATAGAGTCTAAATGAAAGAAGTAGAGGGTTTAATTTTTAAACAAATATAGGTAAGGTGCACGTTATCATATAGCCCCTATACATTTGGCCAACGGAAAAATATTTTTAAAAGTTATAAATTATTTGAAAATGGGTATAGCGATAAAGTTCGATAAATTTTATATGAGCCGAATTCCCTATAAAATTTTATGAGAATTGGTCAATAATTGACCCTAGCGATAAAGTTCGATAAATTTTATATGAGCCGAATTCTCTATAAAATTTTATGAGAATTGGTCAATAATTGACCCTAACCTTCATATATTGTCCCCTCCAACAAATGACTTTAACCCTCATTACTGGCTTAAAAATACGAGTATAGCGCTAAAATTCGATATAAGTAAGTTTTTACGAGCAAAAATCTAGCTACCAAATTTTAATAGGATCGTTCTATAATTAACCCTACCCAACATATAAGGCTCCCCTTGGAAAATTACTATTGTTCACTACTGGTTTTAAAATAAGATTAAAGTGCTGAAATTAGACATAGTATAAGTTCCTTATAAGAACAAATCTGCCTATCGAATTTTATGAGAATCAGTCCATAATTGACCCTTAACTTAAGGCCCCTTTCAGAAATTGACTTAAACGCACATTACATTAAAAATGCGAAGTTCGTACACCGCAGTTAGTTTCTTACAAACTAAAATCTCGTAATAATATCAACCTAATGTTTATAGGGAGCATTTTATTCACAGCAAACAGTTTTATGGTGGCTATTTAAAATTCGGCATATTGGAATATAACACTCTTACTTGTGTTTTGTGTATTTCGTTTTGTTTGTTTGTTTGTTTTTTAGTGTTTTATTTAGTAAAGCGTTGTTGTTGTTTCTTTTGTTTTGTAATTGACAAAATAATGATATAGTCAAAAAAATAAAATATGAGAAAAACAATTATATTATTAATTGAATATTCCTTGGGATCGAGTTTAAATACTACTTGGGAAAACAATTTTTTACAAATTGTAATAATATTTTTAATTATAAGTATGCAAGTGGGATTCGAACTCGAGCCTGAAGAATATTCATTTAAATATTAATGTCACAATTCAAAGAAATCAAATAATCTAAATCAGGGATGGAAAAATAAATTTTGTTTCAGTATCAAAAAATATTTCAGAGGGTACTTTTTTGGATCTCAGAGTATTAAAATATTTTTTTGTTTTCCTAAATTCGTAATTTTTGAAGTGGTAAATCTTTGTCCGTCCCTCAATCTTAACCTTAATTGGATATATGTAATTTGATAAAATTTGCTACACAATTTCTTGCCCAGGAAATGGGTACATTTCCTACCATACAAATATTACCACGAAATTGTACCTGAATGAATTTTGAAATTCAACATAACGCTAATAACACAGGCCGAAATTTTTAATCCAAAGATGGAAGTATATTTTTCCAAAACCTTAATTTTTTAAAGCTAAAAAAATATATATGTTCAGATGTCATACAACATTGTACAAAAATGTTTGTCTTGACTCTGTTATAACGTCTCGAAAAGGTACAAAATTGACGTTGTCTCAAAACTCAGTACATCTCAAATCTCAAATGTGATGAAAAAATATTAGGTCAGATTCGAATTCAGCTCTAATCTTGGTCTCAGGGGTTTGACTTTTTAACATTTCAAATACTTCATAAATTTATTAGCTGTTTTCTAGAACTTTTAGTTGATGCATTTTCGAGAATAAATGCCAAAAAAATTCTCATACAAAAAATTATTTTAACAGACAGATTAACACCGGTAAAACGATAATCGGATATAAAGATTGTGGCCCTGAAAGTATCAAATAACACTCGGGAGTATCACGGTACTTTTGAACATGAAGTAGTATCAAAATAAATACCATCGTACCAATTTTGCCATCCCTGATCTTAATCATACCCCGGCGTATAGAGAGACAGATGAAAAAAATCACCACTACACACACACTATTGGTATTTTTTCAAAGAAATTGCACTGAAAAAAATATTTGAAGATTAAATTGCACTACTATAAATTGGGAATATTTATAAACAAAATATAATCAATGGGCATAAGAAAGATAATTTCTTCACATAGAAAGAACATTTCAAATTAAAATGTACAAAAAAGTATCAAATAAGAATAATCTTATTTACTTTCATTGTTATGAATTCTAGAAAATTATTTAGGGTGTATGTTGTTTTTGTAAATTATGCTCTTGTTTCTGAAGTTGTGTTTTTGTATTTTAAATTAAAGTTGTTTCAAATCTCCAATTTCAGGTTTTTTAAGACCTTGTTAAATAAATTTTAAAATTTTTAGGAATTCTCATTTATGGACAATATCCAAGGCTTATATGAAGGAAATATTCCTTACAGATGTACCTGCGATTTGAACCATAAACTGTGGAATCCTAATGTCGAATTTTGCAATAATTGGGAATTCTCAGTGTACCATATCGAAATAATATTTATTTGTCGGCCTTATTTACCAAAAATGGCTGGAATTTATCATATATTTACCGATATTTAAAATAAATTTTATTAACCCTTTGACGCACTTAGGAACAATTTAACACCAAAGTTAAAAAAAATACGAAAATCACATTTTGAATAATTCTCTATATAATTAGAGGAATATTAAAAATAAAAGAAATATGTGAGAGTGTTATCATATACCCACCATTAAAATGTCTACCATATACCGTAAAATGAATAGAACTTATTGATGTCAAATTTCATCGCAATACTCGTAATTTATATAAGGAAAACTCGTATTTTAAACTCGAATTTTAATAACCAAAACACTTTTAAAGGGAACCTTTCTTACACTGAAAATAATCTATGCCTAATATATACGAAAAATGTCGTACATTGTACGACAGGCATCGTTGTTTCGTACCACAAAATTATTTTGTTTAAAAATTCCGAAATTTAAGAAGTATTTTTTTAATTACAAAAAAAACTTCGTAAATAAAAAAATATTTTCGTACATTAAGAAAAATTTTGTTACAAAAATTAATGTAACGAAATTATTGTAAAAATAAAGTTTCTTAATATACACAAACAATATATTACAGCAGGTTTTCGTATTTTCGTAAAATTAGAAAAGGGAAATTTTCGTAAATATTACGAAAAAAGTAGTTACGAAATTTATTTTTGTAAAGTTAAGCATTGATTATTTTCAGTTTAGGGGCTAGGGCCAGTTATAGATCAGTCCTCATTCGGAATGAAGAATCCATTCGGAATGAAGAATATTGTTCCTACACTCAAAATATTATGTAGGTAAATTCAAATAAAAAATCATTTTAAACAAATGAAATTTCATTAAAAAAATAGACTACAAACTTTTATTTGAATCAAAGGAGTTTTTGAAATATTTTTGAATGTTGATTTTTTAACTAGCAAGTTACGTAAAAATAAATGATTTTATTTTTTTTTTAACTGACAAAAAAACAAACTACAAAACATTAGAAAATAATACAGAGTACAAATTTAGAAATATTTTTCCATAAAATTTTCATTAAAATCTTTTTGTGCGAAGTTTTTAAAAATTTCACGGTAAAATTTGAACAGAATACTATGTTTTTTTCAGGGGTTGTTTTTGCTTCACTGTGTTTTGCTTTTTCTTATTTGCTTAACTACAACTACGAGAAAATGAAACAGCAAAATCAAAAAATCAAAATTAAACTCATTAGCTGTAGTGGTACAGTGAAATGTTTTCTGCTAACGCAGTCAGTCACAGCGATTAATTTCAAACGATCACTACTGCTTACAGAGTTTCAGCTCTTGTAGTTTCTCTTGTGCTTTTGCTGTACTTATTTGCTGCGCTCTTTTACTTTGTAAAGAACTGCTTAAAGGTTTTATAATGTATACAAAATAACTGTGTGTTTGCATCATTCTCTTTGAAATGTTATATATTATGTTTGGGCTTCTTATTCTGTTGGCAAATTGTTTAAGAGTCTCGTGTTTTATGATAAAATAGTTGTAAGGAAACGCGTTTTAAAGAGTTTTTTTGGTATACGTAAGTATGTATAATATATACATATGTACATACATATGTACTTTTTTTTCTAAATATTGTTTTATACAAAATTATATATGCAAAATTATTACCAAATGACCGTTACCAAACTAATAATTTATTTCGTTACTCCTAAATAACCGCATGTTAATTTAAATGCACTAGCATCTTCAAAAAATCTGGCATAAAAGAAACAAACAACAATCTAAACTGCCTAAAACGGTTATTTATTAATCGCTGTGACTGAATGCGTAGGCATAAAACATTTCACTGTACCACTACAGCTAATGAATTTGTTTCTGTTTCTTCGACTTTGCTGTTTGCTTTTGCTTTGGGTACAACTGCTAAAAAACTTTAAGTAAAGCAGAAATTTAGGTGCTTTTGCTAATTTTAAGCAAGCAATACAAACCCTGGTTTTTTTATTATGTATTTAATTTCGATTAGGACAGAGAAGGACTCGGGTATTAGCTAGTATTCAAAATAAATCTTTAATTAGCTTTTAACCCGTTTCGTGGTTTTGTCAAACATATTTGACATTACAATAGACTATGTTTTCTTCACCTTTTGAGTATAATTTTTTTACTTTAGTTTTAATTTCTCAGTTTTTCCTACCGAGCGCGTCCCCGGGTGGCGGATAGGGGGTGTTGATGGACCATTTGTTAGTTTCACTTAAGCTGAGGGAGGGAAGACGGTCCACTACCTGTACAGCATGCCACTGGCAAAAATATAGGGGTGAAAGAGAAGGATGTATTCGGTAGTCAATCTCACGACACTCCAAAAGAAAAATCGGACTCTCTCGCAAGATTTGAGGCAAAAAGGATCAGGTCTCCCGAGGAGTTAACAACTGAGAATAAATCCAGGAACCTTGAATGATTCGCAACAAGGTTTCTGGATTAAATCACGTAAATGTTTAATTTTTCTACGCTGATACAGGGTCTCCCCCAAGAACATGTATCTTATGTCACAAGAACTTATGTTTTCTCCTCTCAATAGGATTATTAACATCGGATGCAACGGTGATGAAGCAAGGTCGTGGCAACATATTCCTTGCATCTGTTTGCCTGCTTTCGATTCTCCGACACTACCACCAACTTCGGATCTGATGAAACTGGTTGAAGAGGCACAAAAGAAAAAAACTCGCACCATGTATCTTAGGGTAGCACAAACCTATTTTTTGAAAATGTTGCCACTGCGTCCTTCCGAATATGACCTATTTTTTATCAAAACTTCAATTTTGGGCGACATGTTCTGAAATCCCAAAGCTGGGATCAGAAAACTGAAAGCAGTTTTGGAAACCTCAATATGTTTTCTATTCACTCCAAAAGTATTTTTCCAGCCCTAAGAGAAATGTGGACCCTATGGGCAAAAATGTAAAAAATCCCATTTTTGGGATTTTCATTCCTATTTTTGGGAATTGCGGGATGCCCTTTGACCTTTTCAATTTTTGTTTTTGCATTTCCTTATTTGAAATGACAAATTTAACAAGTGTTGAAGATTTCATTTAGTTTTGTTCATAAATAAAAATTTTGTAATATATTACATATTTGTTTAATTTCTAAAACTATGATTTATATCAAAATTTTAATAGGGTCGCAGATAGCTACAACAATTTAGTCCATATTTATTTCTTAATATCATTTTTTAGTTAGATATGGTAATTCTCGACCCTTTACAAAAAAGCCAATATCTCAATTACATTCAAAAATATGTTCATTTAAACCTGTGTCCTTTAATTTCATCTTTTTCATATTTTAGTATTAAGTACTTATGACAGAATATACATTTGGTGTTGAATAAAATATTTGGACAATTATTTAGTTAATTATTTTATTAAAGACTATAACATTGTATATACAATAAAAAAAATATAATTTTATTATGAGCCACGCACAACAACACCTAAATCACCCCAAACAAACCACCTTTCCCGCCCACCGAAATATAAAACACAATTTAATACAATAACATCAGTTAGTATAATAGCTTTTTTATTTGAACTGTTATCTTAAACATAATACACTTAATTCTTACAACCTACTTATATAGTTAATTCCTAACACTACTTATTTTCTATAAAATAATCTGTCATATCGGTATACATATCCAGAAAAATCTTCTTTGTTTTGAGATGATAGAGTTTCATAACAAATCCATCTTTTTCGCATAGTTGAAAGAACAGGATCAGAAGATAGAAGTAAATTATTAAAAATATCTTCATTCTGTGATTGCCTGGAACATTTTTTTGAGCTGAATAGTTGAACATGCTTAAAATCTCGATTCCTCGCTTCCTGGGCTTCTTCTGTTAACTCTCCAAGTGGAAGAATATTCGATTCAATTATTATTTGACCATGACACAATACCCTCCATGGATACAGAGATACAAGTAATTTAGAAATTTCAGATGTATATTCCCCAAATCAATTTTCATTAATTTTATGTTTACTATTCAGTGCCTTTAAAATAGTGTTAACTCTTCGAAGCAACTCCTTGTCGATTCCAGATATTTTTGAAGTAATTTCAAAATCACGAAAAAACCTTCTCGCCGTATTACCGTCATTTGTACTACCGCAACTTGGAAGTGGTTTGTCGATGTTTAATTTTCTAACTGAAAATGGGTAAAAAAGCACTAACGTTTTTTCAGTCAAATATTGTTTATTTTAATAAAAATTGCACATTATTTCGCTCATTTCCTACAAGACTCCAAAATTCGTTTTTTAGAACATTGGGCTGCAAAACAAAACATGCGTCATACTAAAGTCTTTCACCGGTGTGAGTTAGATTTTTAGTAACGTAAGAACTAAAACTAATGTTTGACGAATATTAGATAAATAAGATGAGAATTTTAAAAATAGTAAAATGTCATTAAACATTCAAACTGACAGGCACACTACCAACTGGCCAACCGATGTACCCACACCCAAATTGTAAAATTTTACAAAACTTATGACATATATATATTTTTTTGCAAAATCTATATATATTATTTTTAAGTTTTTTGAGTTCTGGAAAAATTGTTAATTTCACTGATAGTGAATAACATAACTTATTTTAAAGTATTTTGAATATTTTGTTTTTTTGTTTTTGAACAATATTTGCTTTTGTACATTTTGTACATAGATTTTGTTTTGTTGGTCAGTTATAGACCAATCGTCATAAAATTTGGCATAAAGAATTATTATAAAAATCTTTTTATTGCGAGTACAACGATGAAGTAATCATGGAGGCTTTATATATGAGGGATAGATTCAATTGTGTAAAAAAATTATATAAAACTTATTTTTTGTCAATTTTCATCGCTGTACTCATATTTTTAAGGGGACCTTAATAGGGGGTAGGGTACGTTACCGATAAATCCGAATTAAATTCGGTAGGAAGATTACATTTGTATAAAAGTAGTTTATTTCGAATTTCTCCGCTAAACACGTATTTTTAAGTCAGTAATGAGCGTTAAAATCAATTTTTGAAGGTGACCATATGTGGGGGTAGGGTCAATTATGGACCGATTGCCGTAAAATTTGCTAGAGAGATTTTGGCTTATATAAAACATATTTATGTCGAATATTTTTAAGTCGGTAATGAATATTAATGTCATTTGGTAGAGAAATTTTGATGCATATAAAAATTTGTGGAAAAATTTAACTCGTTTGCTCTTTACGTTCTAACCCTATCGTGCTTTCAACAGACAGACGGACGGACAGATGAACAGACGGATGGACATGGTTAGATCGCCTTAGAATTTAATAAGGACCCAAAATATATACGACCAATGTGTTACAAACGGAGTGACAAAATCAATATACCCCACTCGTCTTGGGTATATGTTGGGTATAAAAAGCACTAAATGCACTGTCATAAAATTAGAAAGCACCACTTTAGTGCCTTTTTGAAGAAAGGCACCATGAGCAAAATTTTCCGCGTTTGGCACACCAAAAAGCACCGCAAATAGTGCTAAAAGCACTAAGTTGGCAACACTGGTCGTATGCTATGTGTAAAAAGTAATCAAAAAATCGTATTCTGGCATGAAGTGGTGAAATTCCGAAAGACAGGGCTTCTTCATTAATACTTCTGCTTTTGTTTATATTTGAGAATTACGACTTTTTCTTATTACATATTGAGCAACTCCAGAAGGAAGAAGTTTTTGTTATGGCATTGCTGACCTTTCCATTAATCATTGTTAAGCTTGGCTGATTTGATACGTTAATAGAGAATTCCTTTATTTTTATGCAAATGGGCTCCAGTGTATTTATTTCATCTTTTAAATATTCCACTAAATCTTTTGTTGTTTTCTTTGACTCCTTTATATATTCAACTGGTCAGAAAATTAATGCGCGAAGCAAATAGGCGTCACGTTCCTGCGATCATCGGCGCTGACGTAAATGCTCATCAAAGTGTCTGGGGCAGTTCAGACATCAACAGTAGAGGTGAGTGTTTACTTGACTTTATATTAGAATTTAATATGTCAGTCGTTAACAGAGGTTCAGAACCTACTTTTGTTGTGACAAACACAAAAGAAGTTCTGGATATTACAGCTATTAGTACAAACTACATAGAACTGATCAAAGAGTGGAATGTCTCCAATGACTTCTCCTTCTCTGATCACCGCTACCTGGACTTCGACATAGTGGTCCAGGTCAAAGTTTCAAAACCCTTTCTAAATAGAAGGAAAACAAATTGGGAGAGGCACAAAGCTTCTCTGTGTACTATTCTTCCTTCTGCTCCAACGGTAGAGAGTAGAAGGGATATTGATTTGGCTGCAAATTGGATTGCTAGTCCTCTGAGTGTTGCCACAAAGAGAGCTTGCAAACTATCCAGTGGCCTGAAAAAGGACAAACCACCGTGGTGGAGTCCTGACATAGCGAGCATAAGAAAGACATGCCGCCGAGGCTAAGAGATCAGGTAACTGGTCCCTTTATAAGGCAAACGTTAATAGATTTAAAAATTTAGTTCGGAATTCGAAACGGAACTTGTGGAGGGTTTTCTGCAGCAATATCGAAAGCTCTTTCGAAACCAGTCGTCTCCGTAAAATTTTGTCAAAGTCCCCTTCTGTTCCTAGCTATATACAGAAAATGGATGGGAGCTGGACTTCAGGTAGTCAGGAGACTTTAGAGCTTCTCCTTAATACTCACTTTCCTGGTTGTATCCCAATTAGTGATTCGACTAGTTTCTCTCCAACTTCAATGCGTACTGTAACACACGTGCCTATTGATGATGACATTATCCGATGGGCAATTAAAAGCTTTGATCCTTAAAAGCTTTGATCCTTACAAAGCGCCCTGATGGTATTATTCCTGCAGATCTTCAACACAATATAGATCGTGTAGTTCCTTGGCTGCGGAACTTATTCACAGCCTGCCTCTCTTGGTCATACATTCCTATTCAATGGACCAAGTGCAATGTGATTTTTATTCCCAAGGGGGGTAAAACTTCACACACTAAGGCAAAAGATTGCAGACCAATATGTCTGGCTCATTTATGCTGAAAACATTAGAAAGGATAATCGATACTCTGACTCTCAACATGCTTATACGAGGGGCAAATCTGTTGAGACGGCTTTTCATACTCTAGTTGGTCATATTGAAAAATCCATGGGGTATGGAAATTATTCACTGGTTGCCTTTCTTGACATAGAAGGCGCTTTTAATAACGTTATTCCTGCTTCTATCTGCCAATCTCTATCTCGGGCAGGGCTTGGTAGGTCTGTTGTGGGCTTTGTCGAGAATCTTCTCTCATATAGGATCATTGAATCCTCCCTAGAAGATTCAGTAATCTCTATAAAAGCTTTAAGAGGTACTCCACAAGGGGGAGTACTATCTCCACTCTTATGGAACATGGCTATAAATGATATTCTGGTAAAACTAGACTCTCTTGTCTATAAAACAGTCGCCTATGCTGATGACGTTGTGGTAGCGGTGTCAGGCGATCATCTCGAAACCATATCTCATAAGCTAGAACAAGCACTAAGGATCATCAGCTCGTGGAGCGTCGAATATGGTCTTCGTGTAAATCATAGTAAAACGGAACTTGTGCTATTCTCTAACAAATACAAGATTCCTTTATTTCCTC
The DNA here is from genome assembly GCF_022045245.1 of Lucilia cuprina. NCBI lineage: Eukaryota > Metazoa > Arthropoda > Insecta > Diptera > Calliphoridae > Lucilia > Lucilia cuprina. The sequence goes on from NC_060951.1 coordinate 17,276,293, forward strand.
TTCCTTGCCTAAACGGCGAAGTATTAAATCTCTCGGACAGCGCTAAATATCTGGGCGCTATCCTTGATAAGAAGTTATCTTGGACTACAGACGTACTCTCTAGGGCATCTAAAGCCATCACGGCACTATATGTTTGTAGGAAGGCCATTGGAACATGCTGGGGCATTAATCCAATGAATGTTCACTGGCTCTTTGAGGCAGTTATTAAACCTATTATGCTTTACGGGGTTGTTGTCTGGTGGCAGGCGCTTGAAAAGGCTTCACTCAGACAACAATTGGAAAAAGTAATGAGATCAACTGCGCTTCTTATCACAGGCGCTCTTAGAACAACTCCTTTGAAAGCGTTGTTCACTATGCTCAACTGGCTCTCGGTCGATCTCCTTGCAAGGAAATTGGCTATGTCAACTGCAGCTAGATTGAGTGTAACTGGCAAGTAGAAACAATGCTCCATAGGTCATGCTAGGATCATAGATCTTATACCGAATAATCAGTATATTGTTGATTATTGTATTCTGGTACCGTCTCTAGTAAGAAAGTTCCAATATAATATCTCTTCGGAGTCCGAAGAATCTCCCCTTCCGCCAAATAATTGCTTCCAAATGTATACAGACGGATCCAAGACGACGAAAGGAGTTGGTGGTGGCATTTTCATTGAGGAATTTGGAACGAAGATCTCCTTCCGACTTAATGATGAATGTAGTATCTTTCAGGCTGAAATATCGGCGATAAGGAGGGCAGTAAACTGGCTAAGATACTATCGGATATCCAACAGGGATATCAGAATTTATACCGATAGTCAAGCTGTCATTAAATCCCTAACTGGTGTGTTCTCCACATCCAAAATGAGACGTCTCTCAATGAAATGGCGAGACATTCGAACATCTCCCTAATTTGGGTAAAGGGACATGGGATTTCGTATGGCAATGAAATTGCTGACAACTTGGCAAGAGCTGGAACTATGCTTAGTAGAATGGATATATATATATATCAGTTCTGCGGCATACAACTACTTGCAATTAAGAGGCAAATCAGTGAAAACTGCCTCTGCATTGCTCGCGACAAATGGTCGCGTGAACACACGTGCTCATTATGTAGAGTACTGTGGTCACAAATGGATTCTCACAGGTCTAAATATCTTCTTGGTTTCCAAAGACCGCAGTTAAGTAGGCTGATATCGATAATCACCGGCCACTGTAAATTTGGGAACCATGCTTGACACATTGGTCTCCCGTTCAACGATTACTGTAGAAGTTGTCAAAACGAGGACGAAGAAGAGACAATCACTCATCATCTCTGCGATTGCCCTGCTTTGGCAGAGGCCCGTTTTCGGACGCTTGGATCGACCTTTTTTGGTGCTCTATCTGAATCGTCAAACGTTCAATTGGAACGTCTTCTAGAGTTCCTATCTCTCCTTCTCTTTTTCTTTTTCTTACAGGCATTTACAAAGGGATCAATATCACACATGGGCACACTGCAGTATAATTTTACTGCATTACACATTTCAGTAATCAGTAAATTTTTACTGGTTACTGAAAAAAATTTCAGTATTCAGTATATCTTTACTGGTTACTGAAAAATTTTTCAGTATTCAGTAACTTTTTACTTATTACTGAAAAAAATTACAGTATTCAGTAAAATTTTACTGAATACTGAAAAAAGTTTCAGTAAACAGTAAAAAATACTGGTAATGCAAATCTTACTGAATACTGTAATTTTTTCAGTCATCAGTAAAATTTTCAACCAAAATGCATTATTAGTAAAAAACTATTATATTTAACTAAAATTTTCAAACAACTATTATTATATTGATCTCTTTTACTCTCTTTTCTATTAATAATCTAATATTATAAAATATAAAAATGTTTTCAACAACTTTTTATTGGCTGACAAAATAATATAAGATTTAGGCTATTATATTAATTTGTACATAGCTAAGTTCTTGTCTTCTGAAAAGATTTACAACGCCAAAAAAGTAAAATTTATCGCACTATAGCTACTTTTGATGATAAATATGTCTTATATTCAAAAATATGTTGAAAATATAATTTTTAGTAAATTATTAGATTGTACGTAATACACATTTTCAGTAATCAGTAAAATACTGCATTTTTTGCAGTATCCAGTAAATTAATTGCAATTTTTTGCAGTATTCAGTAAAATTTACTGAATACTGAAAATATTTTCAGTAACCAGTAAAAACTTACTGAATGCTATTTTTTTTCAGTAATCAGTAAAACTTTACTGAATACTGAAAATTTTTTCAGTAAACAGTAAAAACTTATTTTTACTGCAATTTTACTGGTACTGCAAAGTGCCCATCTATGATCAATGTGGACCCAAGTAAAGCCGAAATTGGCTACCTGTGAAAACCTAACCTTATATATTAAAATTCAATGAGTCTACAAAAATTTTTTGAACCCGGAGTTGTATTGATCCATATATCTTCAAATGCATTTCCGATGCTTGACGATGATGGATTAAGGGAATATGAACGAATTCGTAATGGCCCTAATGATGACATAAATACACTTTTGTAGTCTGCTAATGTCCGACTTCCACAAGCTTGTTTGTATTCTGGAAGTGCTGATAAACCGTCACATCCCCACTTACACATTAAGACAACATCACAGTTATGAATTTTCCTTAGTTGGTCTTCTGAAAAGTCTGACACAATTCTTGATGCTGTGTTTTCGAGCAAAGATGATATATCAATACAAGCTTCCACATCATTAACAGCAATAGGTGATGGTAGGATAGTTTGTATTTTTTCCTGGATCGCCTTGTATGATGGTAATATATTGTGTCCTTTTTCATGCAGAGCTTTCCTTAATATTGAGTACTTATTTCGACTGAGAGCCAGTTCCAACAAAAGCGCTACTGCTTCCTCTTCAGTAAAATTTGATTGTGATGTAGGAGTTGGTATACTTTCCACAATTCGATTTAGTCGTTTTGGTGATGCATTAGGAAGAATAGTTGCAATATGTACGGCATCCATAGGTTGGTTTTCCTTTTTCAGCATTTCGTTAAATGTATCAGCAATTTCCTCATTTGAGATTGAAAAAAGTTTTTGTGTAACCCTCTTTTTTTTGACCTTGAACATAAGTATCGTATTACTTGCAAGGCAAGGTAGTTTTTACATAATTTGAAATGTCTTCAATTCTTTCTGGCCCTTTTGAAGATACACTCCATAAAACGGAACACAACTCTTCGTACTTTAATGTAATCTTCATTGTAGATTTATTAAATATGGTACTTAAATCTGAGACGTTTACAAATATACCAATTCTTGTCATTTCCGATACAGGTATTACAAAGTAAAACATTACGAATTGTCTACCTATTAACATTTAGGACTATATTACTATAACCTGTAATTCAGTCATTGATATTTCTTATTAGTGAATGAATCGAAATTATCATTACCTATATATTTTTACCTATGTACATGATCATAAACGAAACAGAACGAAATGATCTGTCGAAAAAATAGGTAAAAAATAGTTATAAATTTCTGAAAATTTAAGCATAATAGGACCTTTCAATTATAAGGATAAGCAAACAAATAGAAAATAGGTAAATATAAGATTTAAATATGTTCTGTCATATTTAATACTAAAATATGAAAAATATGAAATTAAAGGATACAGGTTTAATTGAACATATTTTTGAATGTAATTGAGATATTGGCTTGAAAATTTTTGTAAAGAATCGAAAATTTCCATATCTAACTAAAAAATGATATTAATGGATAAATATGGACTAAATTGCTGTAGCTATCTGCGACCATATTAAAATTTTGATATAAATCATAGTTTTAGAAATTAAACAAATATGTAATATATGACAAAATTGTTATTTATGAACAAAAAAAAAAATTGAAAAGGTCAAAGGGATGCCCTTTGACCTTTTCCCAAAAATAGGAATGAAAATCCCAAAAATGGGATTTTTTTACTTTTTTGCCCATAGGGTCCACATTTCTTTCAGGGCTGGGAAAATACTTTTGGAGTAAATAGAAAACATATTGAGGTTTCTAAAACTGCTTTCAGTTTTCTGATCCCAGGTTTGGGATTTTAAAACATGTCGCCCAAAGTTGAAGTTTTGATAAAAAATAGGTCATATTCGGAAGGACGCAGTGGCAACATTTTCAAAAAATAGGACAAGTTTTTACGCCAAAGCGCTCTGCGTAAAGATACCTTTTAGAAAACTATAAAATTGTTATATGTTCTTAAAGAAAATTTTATTTTATTAATAAAAGAGTTAAGACACATTTTTGGCAAAAATCTAAAACTTTTTGAATTTTTAAATTAAAAAACATATATTTTTGGATCTGTAAATGATATTGATCTGAATTTTTTTGTATATTATTGGGAATTTTGTTGTCTAACTAACAAGAAAAAATTGAGTGCATTTGGTCCAAAATTACGGTGTTCAAAAAAAGGCGGACCAAGGTATGGTAAATTTTGTATCACTAAATTTTTAAATGCCTATAACTCGGATATTATAAGAGATAAGTAGTATGTCCAAGCATGTTTTTTCAAGATCTCGTCAAGCGCTTTCACAAAATATAAATATCTTTGTATTTGGGTGAAAAACAAAAAAAAAACGAGTTTAAAAATTTTACATGTCGTAGGTACCCTACTTTGAGCCGCCACAGCGCCGTCCCTGGGGCATCTGCAGGGTTCATCTTCAAAACTTATACTCCTTGGCTACGCTCACGCCAAATTTTATCCCGATCGGATCAGCCGTTTAGAAATGCCAGATTTATTTCAAAAAAATTTCCATTCTGCCCCACTGTGGATTGGAGAGTTTCGGACGAGCACTCCTTTTCCAATCATCGGTACATAAGATTCAAAATAATAAGGCCACCACCAAAGCCGATAAAGTTTCGGAATAAGTCTAAAACTAATTAGACAATGTTCGGAACTTTACTAAAAAACCGTTTAGGTGTCCTGACCTAAACGGTCAGGACACCTAAAGTGGAAACGTTCACAAGTGCCCTAGTTGAATCGCTCGAGGACAGCTGCTCTCTGCGAGAGCGGAGATCTGCCTAGGAAAAACCCTGGGTAACTGGGGAGATCCGGATTCATGGGAAGACTCTTCGCAAACTATTTAACCGGGCACGGCGTAAAAAGACCGCAATATACTGGGATGAGTATCATAATAAACTTGGTGAATATAAGAAAATCGTTCGAAAAGCAAAGCGAGACTCCTGGAAACTTTTCTGTGAACAGGTAGATACCGTAAATGACGTATCGAAGATAAAAAAATTCCTATCCAAAACTCATGTCCAACCGGAATCCATGATCGATGACACGGGCAGGAGCTTTGAGGATATGGAGAAGACAATGAAACTCCTAATGGACTATTATTTCCCCCACGGTGTATCGAATAACATAGACGAACCGATATTGGAGGAAGGGGAGGGTAACATGGAAATATTTATTACGTTAAAGGGTTAAAGGGGCAATCAAAAGCTTTGCTCCCTATAAAGCTGCAGGACCGGAAGGCATTTTGCCGGCACTTTTGCAGATGGAGGCGGGACTGGTTTCCGTACACCTGTCACAGATATTCACTGCGTGCTTAAAACTAGCATATACCCCAGTTAAATGGCAAGATGCAAGGGTAATATTTATACCCAACCCAGAGAAACCTAGCTTTGCGACACCTAACTCCTATCGACCGATAAGTCTTACGTCCTTCCTACTTAAAACCTTGGAACGGATAGTCGATAGCATGGTTAAAAGCAGTATACAATACAAAGACCTTAAATATAAACAGCATGCTTAGGCAAAGGGACGATCAGTGCAAACCGCTTTAAACGAAGTCGTCCACTACATAAGTGAATCCTTAGAAAGCAAACTGTATACACTGGCGGTATGCATTGACATCGAAGGCGCTTTCAATAACGTGTACACTGATACCCTTATCCAATACCTAAACCAGTTTTCTGTTGCCCGTTTACTCCGTAACTGGATCGACTACATGCTAAGGAACAAATGGATAAGCTGCGAGATGTACGATACAACTATCGGGAAAAAGGTATTTCACGGGGTGGCATTTTGTCACCTTTACTCTGGGTTACCACGATTAATAGCCTCCTAAGGACCCTAACCGAGAAAGGACTTAGACCTGTCTGCTATGCAGACGATGTCGTAATACTTTTAAAGGGAAAGGATCCAAATTACTTGTGTAAAAGAGCTGAGGAGGCTCTGAATACGGCCTTGAGCTGGGCTCAACCGAGAGGCCTGAATGTTACCCCGGCGAAGACGGAAATCTGTCTTTTCACAAGAAAGACAAAAATTTATACACATACTGAACCTTGCTTCTTGGGCAAGAAGATACCGGTGACAAAGTTAAGTACTTAGGTGTAATACTTGACCGGAAATTAAAATTTAGACTCCACATAGAGGATAGGATCAACAAGGCACATCGGTGCTGGGCGACATGTAGGAGAACTATAGGCATGAAATGGGTTCTTAGTCCTGCTATGAGAAATTGGCTTTATAAAAGTGTAATTAGACCAATTTTAGCTTATGCTTCATTAATCTGGTGGACTGCTTTGGACAAAAAGTGTAATATCAAACTACTACAGGAATATGAGGCGGCGCTTACAGCCGAACGGCTCTTTACTTTAGACGAACTGGCAAAAAACGGTTATAGGACACGTCATCAATGTATAGTGGACATATCTATAACGCAAAACCATTCGACGCAACAAAAATATGGATGAGAGAATCCCATAAGACCTCTTGGATTTTTGGGTAATAAGTTTACGACTTATTTTGTTGAATTGTATAATAAAAAATATGTTTACGACTTATTTTGTTGAATTTTGTAATAAAAATTAGAAAATTCATTTTAACAAAATATCAAATTCAAAATCGAAAACAACTAAGATTAAAAATTAAATTATGCAAAACGATGTGTCTCCACAGAATAATGAAACGGTGGGTAGAACCACAAAATTTCTATGGGGTGACCCTGATGAGAGCAAGACGAGAAATCTCCTCAAAATAAGCAAGTCTGAGGTTAGTATGATGGTATGTATTCTGAGTGGACACCCAGGATTACGTGCACATCTATACAAAATTGGATGTGCGGATTCAGACAAATGTAGAGCATGTGGAGAGGACAGTGAAACTCTGGAGCACTTTCTTTGCCACTGTCAGGCATTCATCGAAGTTAGATCCAATTATCTTGGAAGTGATGATATTCCGGAAATAGCATTCTTAACCAACACTGATTGGAAGATTCTTAGGAATTACTTCCAGGAAACTGAGTTTCTAAACATGGAAAAATAATACATTCAGTGAACAATTTTTTTTATGATTTGGAGCGCACAACAGGTCCGATAGTGGCCTAGGTGTATTTCTTCGGATTTGATGTAGTATACATCTTCCTATCAACCTAACCTAACCTAGTTCTAAGTTTCTTCTTTTAGATTAAATAGAATGAAAAATATTGGTGGTACTTTTTGGTGACAGTTTTTCGAATGTCGAATATATTCGACATTTAACGTTGTTTGCTCATATCTCCATTATTTATAGACTGATTTTACTGATTTAAATATCGATCTTCTCGAAAGCATGTCAGGTACGCAGTGCGAAAGATCCTGGAGAAAATTCTGTAGCTCTATAGAAAGTTCTTCAGATCCAAGTCGTCTTCGCAAAATCCTGTCTAAATCCCCTTCTGTCCCAAGTTATATGCAAAAAGTAGACGGAAACTGGACAACAGGTAATCAGGAGACACTTGTGCTTCTCCTGAATACTCTTTTTCCCGGTTGCATCTCAACTTGTGAATCAATCACGCATGATCAGTATGGTGTCGAACTTGTTAACACTGATGTGAATGTTAAGATAGACGATAACATCATCCACTGGGCAATTAGGAGTTTTTACACCTGTAAATCGCCAGGCCCTTATGGCATTATTCCATAACAATAATATAGATTTGATTATTCCTGAGTACTATTTATAAAGCCTGTATCTTCTGGTCCTACATTCCTTTACAGTGGACCAAGTGTAAGGTGATGTTTATCCCAAAAGAGGGTAAAACATCGCACACAAAAACAAAAGACTTCAGATCCATAAGTCTAGCGTCATTCTTTCTTAAAACTCTGGAGAGAATAATAGATATCAATGTGAGAACATCGATTAAAAGAACTATGCCCTCAAACTCTCAACATGCTTAAATGAAGGGAAAATCTGTTGAGACTGCTCTACATTCCCTAATTGGGTATATTAAAAAGTACGACGGTTATGGAAATTTCACTCTGGTTGCCTTTCTCGACATCGAAGGCGCTTTCAATAATGTCAAATCCTCACCCACCTGCCAATCCATTCTCAGATGGGTGTGGACAAACTCATTGTGAGCTTCGTGTGAAGATGAACCCCGCAGATGCTCCAGGGACGGAGCTGTGGCGGCTCAAAGTAGAGTACCTACGACATGTAAAATTTTTAAACTTAGTTTTTCACCCAAATACAAAGATTTTTATATTTTCTGAAAGCGCTTGACGAGATCTTGAAAAAACATGCTTGGGCATACTACTTATCTCTTATAATATCCGAGTTATAGGCATTTAAAAATTTAGTGATACAAAATTTACCATACCTTGGTCCGCCTTTTTTTGAATACCGGGCGTAATTTTGGACCAAATAGTTAGTTAGACAACAAAATTTTCAATAATATACAAAAAATTTCCAATAATATACAAAAAATTTCAGATCAATGTCATTTACAGATCCAAAAATATACGTTTTTTAATTTAAAAATTCAAAAAATTTTAGATTTTTGCCGTTTTTTTGCCCAAAATGTGTCTTAACTCTTTTATTAATAAAATAAAATTTTCTTTAAGAACATATAACAATTTTATAGTTTTCTAAAAGGTATCTTTACGCAGAACGCTTTGGCGTAAAAAACGCTTTGGCGAAAATGTTGCCACTGCATCCTTCCGAATATGACCTATTTTTTATCAAAACTTCAACTTTGGGCGACATGTTCTAAAATCCCAAAGCTGGGATCAGAAAACTGAAAGCAGTTTTGGAAACCTCAATATGTTTTCTATTTACTCCAAAAGTATTTTCCCAGCCCTGAAGGAAATGTGGACCCTATGGGCAAAAATGTAAAAAATCCCATTTTTGGGATTTTCATTCCTATTTTTGGGAATTGCGGGATGCCCTTTGACCTTTTCAATTTTTTTTTTGCATTTTCTTATTTGAAATGACAAATTTAACAAGAGTTGAATATTTCATTGAGTTTTGTTCATAAATAAAGATTTTGTCATATATTACATATTTGTTAAATTTCTAAAACTATGATTTATATCAAAATTTTAATAGGGTCGCAGATAGCTACAACAATTTAGTCCATATTTATCCCTTAATATCTATTTTAGTTAGATATGGAAATTCTCGACCCTTTACAAAAAATTTCAAGCCAATATCTCAATTACATTCAAAAATATGTTCATTTAAACCTGTATCCTTTAATTTCATATTTTTCATATTTTAGTATTAAATATGACAGAACATGTTTAAATCTTATATTTACCTATTTTCTATTTGTTTGCTTATCCTTATAATTGAAAGGTCCTATTATGCTTAAATTTTCAGAATTTATAACTATTTTTTACCTAAATTTTTTCGACAGATCATTTCGTTCTGTTTCGTTTATGATCATGTAGGTAAAAATATACAGGTAATGATAATTTCGATTCATTCACTAATAAGAAATATCAATGACTGAATTACAGGTTATAGTAATATAGTCCTAAATGTTAATAGGTAGACAGTTCGTAATTTTTTACTTTGGAATACCTGTATCGGAAATGACAAGAATTGGTATATAAGTAAACTTCTCAGATTTTAAGTACCATATTTAATAAGTCTAAACTGAAGATTACATTAAAGTACGAAGAGTTGTGTTCCGTTTTATGGAGTGTATCTTCAAAAGGGTCAGAAAGAATTGAAGGCATTTCAAATTATATAAAAACTACATTTAGTAGAAAAGTAGACAAAACAGGCATATCAAAATTTAAAACTTTTTGATGTAAAAAGTAAGTCAGTGGATGGAAATAAAAAGAAATTTCGATTAAAATTTTGTAGTTGGATGGAAACTACTACGGAAATCTCAACTTACAACACATCAGCAGGAGCGTCTTGCAAGTCATACGAAGACTTATGTTCAAGGTCAAAAAAGAGGGTCACACAAAAAATTTTTTCAATCTCAAATGAGGAAATTGCTGATACATTTAACGAAATGCTGAAAAAGGAAAACCAACCTATGGATGCCGTACATATTGCAACTATTCTTCCTAATGCATCACCAAAACGACTTATGCGAATTGTGGAAAGTATACCAACTCCAACATCACAATCAAATTTTACTGAAGAGGAAGCAATAGCGCTTATATTGGAACTGGGTCTCAGTCGAAATAAGTACCAAATATTAAGGAAAGCTCTCCATGAAAAAGGACACAATATATTACCATCATACAAGGCGATCCAGGAAAAAAACAAGCTATCCTACCATTACCTATTGCTGTTAATGATGTGGAAGCTTGTATTGATATATCATCTTTGCTCGAAAACACAGCATCAAGAATTGTGTAAGACTTTTCAGAAGACCAACTAAGAAAAATTCATAACTGTGATGTTGTCTTAATGTGTGAGTGGGGATGTGACGGTTTATCAGCACTTCCAGAATACAAACAAGCTTGTGGAAGTCGGGCATTAGCAGACTACAAAAGTGTATTTATGTCATCATTAGTGCCATTACGAATTCGTTCATATTCCCTTAATCCGTCATCGTCAAGCATCGGAAATTCATTTGAAGATATATGGATCAATACAACTCCGGGTTCAAAAAATTTTGTAGACCCATTGGATTTGAATATATAAAGGAGTCAAAGAAAACAACAAAAGATTTAGTGGAATATTTAAAAGATGAAATAAATGCACTGGAGCCCATTTGCATAAAAATAAAGGAATTCTCTATTAACGTATCATATCAGCTAAGGAAAGGTCAGTAATACCATAACAGAAACTTCTTCCTTCTGGAGATGCTTAATATGTAATGAGAAAAAGTCGCAATTCCCAAATATAGACAAAGCAGAAGTATTAATGAAGAAGTCCTGTCTTTCGGAATTTCACCACTTCATGCCAGAATACGATTTTGGATTACTTTTTACACATAGCATACGACCTCAAATATAGAAGTGTGCCAGAGAATCTTACTAAATCAACAAAAAATAATGAAGAATTGAAAGAACTGAGAGCTGCGGAAAAAAGCAGAATCCAAGAAGAATTTAAAGTTCAGATGGGATTAAACATCGACAAACCACTTCCAAGTTGCGGTAGTACAAATTACGGTAATACGGCGAGAAGATTTTTTCGTGATTTTGAAATTACTTCAAAAATAACTGGAATCGACAAGGAGTTGCTTCGAAGAGTTAACACTATTTTAATGGCACTGAATAGTAAACATAAAATTAATGGAAATCGATTTAGGGAATATACATCTGAAATTTCTAAATTACTTGTATCTCTGTATCCATGGAGGGAACTAACACCAACAGTTCACAAAGTATTGTGTCATGGTCAAATAATAATTGAATCGAATATTCTTCCACTTGGAGAGTTAACAGAAGAAGCCCAGGAAGCGAAGAATTGAGATTTTAAGCATGTTCAACTTTTCAGCTTAAGAAAATGCTCAAGGCAATCACAGAATGAAGATATTTTTAATAGTTTACTTCTATCTTCTGATCCTGTTCTTTCAACTATGCGAAAAAGATGGATTTGTTATGAAACTCTATCATCTCAAAACGAGGAAGATTTAAAGGACTTATATTACCCTCAGGATATGTATACCGATATGACAGATTATTTTATAGAAAATAAGTAGTGTTAGGAATTAACTATATAAGTAGGTTGTAAGAATTAATTGTATTATGTTTAAGATAAACAGTTAAAATAAAAAAGCTATTATACTAACTGAAGATATTGTATTAAATTGTGTTTTATATTTCGGTGGGCGGGAAAGGTGGTTTGTGTGGGGTGATTTAGGTGTTGTTGTGCGTGGCTCATAATAAAATTATATTTTTTATTGTATATACAATGTTATAGTCTTTAATAAAATAATTAACTAAATAATTTTTAAAAATTGTCCAAATATTTTATTCAACACCAAATGTATGTTCTGTCATACTTAATACTAAAATATGAAAAAGATGAAATTAAAGGACACAGGTTTAAATGAACATATTTTTGAATGTAATTCAGATATTGGCTTGAAATTTTTTGTAAAGGGTCAAGAATTTCCATATCTAACTAAAAAAAGATATTAAGGGATAAATATGGACTAAATCGTTGTAGCTATCTGCGACCCTATTAAAATTTTGATATAAATCATAGTTTTAGAAATTTAACAAATATGTAATATATGACAAAATCTTTATTTATGAACAAAACTCAATGAAATCTTCAACGCTTGTTAAATTTGTCATTTCAAATAAGAAAATGCAAAAAAAATTGAAAAGGTCAAAGGGCATCCCGCAATTCCCAAAAATAGGAATGAAAATCCCAAAAATGGGATTTTTTACATTTTTGCCCATAGGGTCCACATTTCTTTCAGGGCTGGGAAAATACTTTTGGAGTAAATAGAAAACATATTGAGGTTTCCAAAACTGCTTTCAGTTTTCTGATCCCAGCTTTGGGATTTTAGAACATGTCGCCCAAAGTTGAAGTTTTGTTAAAAAATAGGTCATATTCGGAAGCATGCAGTGGCAACATTTTCAAAAAATAGGACAAGCTTTTTACGCCAAAGCGTTCTGCGTAGAAAACTAAAAAATTGTTATATGTTCTTAAAGAATATTTTATTTTATTAATAAAAGAGTTAAGACACATTTTGGGCAAAACAACGGCAAAAATCTAAAATTTTTTGATTTTTTAAATTAAAAAACGTATTTTTTTGGATCTGTAAATGATATTGATCTGAAATTTTTTGTATATTATTGGAAATTTTTTGTCTAAGTAACAAGAAAAAATTGAGTCTATTTGGTCCAAAATTACGTCCGGTATTCAAAAAAGGCGGACCAAGGTATGGTAAATTTTGTATCACTAAATTTTTAAATGCCTATAACTCGGATATTATAAGAGATAAGTAGTATGTCCAAGCATGTTTTTTCAAGATCTTTCAGAAAATATAAAAATCTTTGTATTTGGGTGAAAAACAAAAAAATGGCACAAGTTTAAAAATCGTAGGTACCCTACTTTGAGCCGCCACAGCTCCGTCCCTGGAGCATCTGCGGGGTTCATCTTCAAAACTTAAACTCGAATACTCCTTGGCTACGCTCACGCCCGTTTTATCCCGATCGGATCAGCCGTTTAGAAACGCCAGAGTTATTTCCAAAAAATTTCCATTCTACCCCACTGGGTGATTCAACAATCTGCAAAAGAGCCATATGGGGTACTCCTCAGTGAGGGATATTTATCCCCACTCTTATGGCTATAAACGTACTCTTAGTTACACTTGATTTACTAGGGTTTTAAACGGTTGCTTATGCTGACGACGTGGCAATAGCGGTAACTGGTATGCACATTGAGACTATGTCTCAGAGATTGGAAGAATCGCTTAAGGAAAAACGGAACTTGTATTATTCTCTGGTAAATAAATAAACGGTGAGGTTCTCACGCTGTCGGATAATGCAAAATATTTAGATTTTATTCTCGATAGAAAGTTGTCTTCGGGTTTGAATATTAACTCCAGATCTTCAAAAGCTATTATGGCATTACATGCCTGTAGAAGGGCTATAGGTCTATTAAGCCGGTGATTAAGCCGATAATGATGTACGGTGTTATTGTCTGGTAGCATGCACTTGACAAATCATCGAACAGTAACACACTCACGAAAGTTATGAGACAATCGGCTCTTCTCATAACAGGTGTTCTTACGGCGACGCCTAGTAAAGCCTTGTTTGCTATGCTGAACCGGCTTCCCGTTGATCTCCTTGCTAAACAACTGGCAATGAGCACTGCAGTCAGATTAAGTATTACAAATAGATGGATCCAGAGGTCATGGAAAGATCATGGATCTTCTCCCAAATCTACAACAGGTCTCTAACTACCGGTGGAATCTTCATTGAAGAATTTTGAGAAAAGATATATTTACGACTCAATGATGAGTGCACCATCTTGCAAGCGGAAAGGGCTTCTTATTGGCTTAGGTACTATTGGATATTCAATAGGGATATCAGAATCTATACTGGCAGCCAAGCCGCTATCAAATCCCTGATATGTGTTTTGACCGCATCGAAACTTGTCCAAGAATGCCGGGCGTCTCTAAACGAGATGGCGAGACATTTAAGAATTACTCTCGTTTGGATCAAAGGACACGGGGATATAATGGACAATAATATTGCTGATATCTTGGCGAAAGCTGGTACGAGGATGGCCATACTGGATAAAGACCAATTCTGATGCATCCCCCTAGTGGCCGGTAGTTTGATTACAAGGTTTACATGGACGGACGGATATAGCTAAATCGACTCAGAAAATCATTCTGATCCAAATGGTATACTTTACGGTGTGTATAGGACCAATATTATTGTGCGTTACAAACATGAGCACAAACCCAATATACCCTCCCCACTAAAGGGATGTAGAGTATAAAAATATGTGTAGGGTTTTACATATGTAGGGTTTTACATACAAAGTTAAAAAAGTTGTTTGTGGCGTTAATAATGTACTGAAAAAAGTTTTATAATGAAAAAAAAACATTAAGGAAATATTAAAAACAAATCTTACACACTCCTAATTGAAATATAAGCAAATATATTATTAAATAAGGGCTTTTCCTTTTAATTTTTTGCAAATCTTCTTCACATACAATTTTTTCAATGTTTACATTTTTTGTGTTTTTTTTTTCAAACGAACGATGAAAATAATCATAAAGCTCGTCTCGTTTAATTTATTCTCTCTCTTAAATTTAACCTAATGGCAGAGTTGAAAAAATGGTTAAAAGAATGTAAACAAATTCACTTTTTTGACAACTGTCAATGGTTTCGTATCTGATTAACTGTGATAACCAGATTTTAAATTATTTTTGTGGTAAAACATTTCAAAAAGATATAAAATTACATAAAAAATGTATATTTCTAATACGTTGTAAAAATTTTTATTTCATTATTTTTTTTTAATAAAATTTGTATTTTAATGCCCTCTTCATAGTAACAAAATGATATACACATATTCCAAATTTGTTTGTTATATATATTTGTTTTCTGTGGAATAATTTTGGGCATGTGAGATTTTCGATAATTACGGTATATATTCAAAATTCCATTATGGCAACATATACACTTTTTGACATAAGTATATAACTTTTATTGTTTTTGTAGAATTGACTTCAACTTAGTATTCCAACAAGCTATGTCCCATGTCTGTGTGATGCACAGATCTTCTTATTCGCAATAAAGGGCACTTCACACAATCCTACTTTACGTACGTAAAATCTAATGAAAAAGTAAAGTGAAATTCCATCCGTATAACAAAAAAGAGAATAAAAGTCGTATGATTTATATTTTTTGTGTTTACACGATTGGTATAAAACAATAAAAAGTAAGATGGAAACCGCTGTTATACTTTTTTTGTTTGTGTTTATATAAAAATACATCCCTGATCTAATCCGACCTGCTTGTTTTTTGAATCACTTTAAAAAATTAAGAGAGCCATAAGACTGTCAAATTTTCCATCCGTATTCTCTCTCATAACGTATTGCAATCAGACCAGCCAAGCGCAGAAAGAGAAATTGTTATTGTAGTGGTAAACAGTGTTGCCAACATTGGTCAAGCAAAATGCGCGCAAAAAAATTAAAAAGGGGTAAAAAAGCGTAACTTTCTAACTGAAAATGGGTAAAAAAGCACTAACGTTTTTTCAGTCAAATATTGTTTATTTTAATAAAAATCGCACATTATTTCGCTCATTTCCTACAAGACTCCAAAATTCGTTTTTTAGAACATTGGGCTGCAAAACAAAACATGCGTCATACTAAAGTCTTTCACCGGTGTGAGTTAGATTTTTAGTAACGTAAGAACTAAAACTAATGTTTGACGAATATTAGATAAATAAGATGAGAATTTTAAAAATAGTAAAATGTCATTAAACATTCAAACTGACAGGCACACTACCAACTGGCCAACCGATGTACCCACACCCAAATTGTAAAATTTTACAAAACTTATGAAATATATATTTTTTGCAAAATTTATATATATATATTATTTTTAAGTTTTTTGAGTTCTGGAAAAATTGTTAATTTCACTGATAGTGAATAACATAACTTATTTTAAAGTATTTTGAATATTTTGTTTTTTTGTTTTTGAAGAATATTGCTTTTGTACATTTTGAACATAGATTTTTTTTGTTGGTCAGGTTATAGACCAATCGTCATAAAATTCGGCATAAAGAATTATAATAAAAATCTTTTTATTGCGAGTACAACGATGAAGTATCATGGAGGCTTTATATATGAGGGATAGATTCAATTGTGTAAAAAAAATATATAAAAAACTTATTTTTTTGGCAATTTTTCATCGCTGTACTCATATTTTTAAGGGGACCTTAATAGGGGTAGGGTACGTTACCGATAAATCCGAATTAAATTCGTAGGAAGATTACATTTTGTATAAAAGTAGTTTATTTCGAATTTCTCGCTAAACACGTATTTTTTAAGTCAGTCAATGAGCGTTAAAAATCAATTTTTGAAGGTGACCATATGTGGGGGTAGGGTCAATTATGGACCGATTGCAGTAAAATTTGCTAGAGAGATTTTGGCTTATATAAAACATATTTATGTCGAATATTTTTAAGTCGGTAATGAATATTAATGTCATTTGGTAGAGAAATTTTGATGCATATAAAAATTTGTGGAAAAATTTAACTCGTTTGCTCTTTACGTTCTAACCCTATCGTGCTTTCAACAGACAGACGGACGGACAGATGAACAGACGGATGGACATGGTTAGATCGCCTTAGAATTTAATAAGGACCCAAAATATATACGACCAATGTGGCACCATGAGCAAAATTTTCCGCGTTTGGCACACCAAAAAGCACCGCAAATAGTGCTAAAAGCACTAAGTTGGCAACACTGGTGGTAAAAAATACTAAAAGACACTTAGAAAAAATATTTCCAAATTACGCTTGTTATGATCAAATTTTATAAGAAGTAAAATTGTAAATTTTACAGATAAAACACAACAGAAAAGAAAAATGTTTATTTCTTTACAAAGATTAAAGCTGCTGGTTTAGATGATCCCATCCGTAATCTTCTACACAAATTTTGACAGTTCATATTGCTTTTGTTATCGTGTAAGACGAGGTGACAGCGAGCGACAACTTGTGAAAATATGACTATGTGGTTTTAATAAATGTCATATTTTTTCATATGGGAATTGACAATCTGAAAACTCGAAGAAATCTTTTTGCTATGCTATACTTACAATTTATGTTTTTTACAATATTATGTTATATTGAGCCATCTATATAAAAAATTAAATGTAGGCTTATCAAATACTCTTTTTATTTTTTATTTTACCTGACTACCATATGACGCAATTTGTAAAACATTCTTCAGCTGTAGGGTTCTATAAATCAACTATAGAATAATCAAACAATCGACTTTTTGAAAAAAGTCGAAGTCGACTATCGTCTGTGAAAAAATCGAAAAGTCTACTTTGGAAATAAAATTCGAAAAAGTCGGAAAGTCGTAAAAAGTCAAAAATAGTCGAAAAGTTGGAAAAAAGTCGAAAAAAAATTCGGAAAAAGTCGAAACATCTAAAATAGTCTAAAAAAGACAAAAATAGTCAAACAGTCGAAAATAGTTGAAAATCGACTTTTTTCGACCTTTCGACTTTTTCCGACTTTACGACTATTTTCGACTTTTTTCGACTTATCGACCTTTTTCGACTTTACGACTTTTTTCGACTTTTATTAACAAAGTCGACTTTTTTCACAGTCGAGTTATCGACCTTTTCAGAACAAAATAGTCGACTTCAATTTTTTCTTTCTCGATTTATAGAGCTTTCGCATAGAAAATACCAACAACATTGTAATGACTATTGTAGCAGCTGCTGACATACAACGCCTACAACATCGATTGTGAATTGAACAATAGTATTTATGAATTTTCTCTCTTCCACATATAGAGTTGCCATTCCATTCATACTTTCTACAAACCAAAATGATTTGTTGAATAAATAAACAATGAAATACAAAAACAAAACAAAAATCCGAAAACGCACTCCATTTAATTTACATATTCTCTTGGAACCAGAAAACGCGACCTTATCCTTAGGTTTGTATTTCTACTCTTAAGTTGTCCGCTGCCGCAATATTGTATTTCTACCCTTAAAATAGAAATACAGGCAAATCCCGATATCCCGAATTCGATATAACAAACAGCCAATTTTTTAAATAACAAGAAAAAATACCTAAAAAATCCAGCTTTTGACTTTATATTGAATGTCAAAAACTTGATTCAGCAGTTATAATATAATGTAAAAATTAAAGAAGTCGTTCATATTTCAAATTTTAGTTATCCAGCATATCTGACCTATGGGACAAAATATCATACACTATAATCAAAAATGTCTATATCCGTTAGATATGAATTTAATGATAACTTTAGCTTGAATAAAGTATAAACTGGATACATTGCATTAATACAGGTTTTCAGCAAACACGCCACAATCATTCCAGGGTTCTGAAATTATCAGAATGATACTCTATAATTGATTCTTAAGTTCAGTTTTTTCAAAGAGTTTAAATTTATCTTTTAGAGTAGAAATACAAACCTGCGGATGCGGTTGCGTTTTCTGCTTCCCAGAGAAAATGAAAATTAAATGAAGTAGCCATTTTATAGTTTTTTGTTTTTGTATTTCATAGTTTATTTATTCACCACATGGTTTTTGTTCATTAAAAGTACAAATGGCATGCGGATTTCTTCAACGATTTAAGTTGTCAAAACTCAATATAAAAAAAATATCCGTCTCCGCAGCCGAAATGTTGTATTTCTAGCCTTAAGCTAAGGCTTCAGACCTGTAAAATATTTGGTCCAAATATTTGTTATGAAATATTTATAAAGTTGCGTCAAACAAATGCAATATTTATTTCATGTTCAGACTTGAATAAATATTTGATGGTATTGTTTTATCAAACAGTGCAAAAATAATTTGCTTCAAACACACACATGTTTTGCAGCCACAGTATATCGTACATTATCATGCAAGAAAAAAACAATTTGGCAATTTGTTTTAATTTTAACTATTTTTATTAGGTTTAAAATTAAATTTTTATAATAAAAGTGTATAATATTAATATATAACACGATTGAAAAAACTTTGTTTCTCGAATCTGAACATAAAATATTTCATGTTAACAAACAGCAGTGCGGATGATTTTCATAAAACAAATTGATTTACTGGCAAATAAATATTTTCTCATTGTTTCATCAATGTGAACACCAAAAGTCAAATAATTTACGTCATTTTGGTAAAATAATTATTTGATCTTGCAAACCAAATGTAAGATCAAACAGCGTCAATGACAGCTGTTCTTTGTTTATTTTCTGAAAAAGAGTGTTATCACCTCATACAAAAATGTAAATAGTCGCTTATATGACTGGTTTTATTTTATTTTTTATAAAATATAAATCTGAGACAAATTTGTGACATTTAATTGAAATTCAAGCAATTGCGTAAATTAATGATAATTATTATTTTTGTTGTTTGTTTTGTTATTTGTTGGTTTGGTAACAACATACTATATATAGTTATACTACATAATATATGCATCTATAGTCTAGTTTGCTGTCTAGTCCAACGGTTCCCAAATTACAATTGAATAAGAGATACTGTTATCTCGGAGTATGAAGTTAGGCCACATTTCATAATTCAAAAACAAGCTTATCGCAGATTTAAGTTTGTCAAATTGTAAAACAAAAGTGTTCTTGTTTGGAAGGACTAAAATAATATATTTCCGAAACAGAGGTGACTCCTTATTCGTCTTCAATACGTTAATCCAGTTAATTTTAAATATAAATATTCCATTCCGACGTGATACACAGATTTTAACTTGATTTTGTCGACCAATATTATTAAATTAACATCAGAAAATGCATAAATAGTCAAAACCATGCAGTAAAATTCACAGTACTTTCGCAAAGAGTTCAAGTCATATATTATGCGGATAAACGCATTCCGCAACAATATCGAAGAAGTTCAACTTTCTTATATTATTTTCCCGAAAAATTAGCTAACATACTCTGATAACCCGTCTGCAATCGCAAAAAATTTTTGCAACGTGACTCTTTAAGCACATGTAGACGATATTTGATGAAGAAACCTTTTCGTTACCTTAAAGAAAAGTGAACATGAAAGATCTCACGATCATAAAATTAAACATCATGTTAGCATTTCAACAATAAAGTCATTCTATCTTCAAAAACAGGCAATTGAAACTTCTCTGAAATATTAATTATTCTTAATGTACGGGAATATTTTATAGAAATGACATATCTACATCTGTTTGACCTTGGGATTTATGGACTATGACAATTTTCGGATGAAAAATTACATATTTAGAACAATAAGATATTAAAATATGTATGGGGGTCCGCGAAATTAAGTAAATTCCTTAAGGGGTCCGCGAAGTAAAAACCGGGGGAACCGCTGGTCTAGTCTATAGTCAAGCTATAGTTTAGTCTATAGTCTTGTCTATACTCTAGTTTATGGTATTATAACCTATAGTCTAGTCTATAGGTTATAATCTAGTCTATAGTTTAGTAATTAATTGAGAAATTATTTAATTACTTTATTACTCAATTTATTTAAATAATTATTTATTATATTCATGGATATAGAAATATATTAATAAACAATTCTCTATAATTTTCAATTTTATAGATATGTAATTTAATGAAAATTATTTATAATTTGGTTATTTCCGGGCTTATAGCGATTTTTTTGAAATCGCTATAAACCGTTCCAAACAACCAAGGTTTTTCGCTACATTGACTATACTAAATAGCAACAACATGACAGTAAATATCCACCATCTATCTCTTTTCCACTTGCACAAGGTATTGAAATGTAATTTCAATACATTGTGCAAGTATATCTATCTCTTTTCCACTTGCACAAGGTATTGAAATGTAATTTCCAGACATTGTGCAAATCTATCTATCTCTTTTCCACTTGTACAAGGTATTGAAATGTAATTTCAATACCTTAAGCAAGTCTATCCATCTCTTTTCCACTTGTACAAGGTATTGAAATGTAATTTCAATACCTTATGCAAGTCTATCTATCTCTTTTCCACTTGCACAAGGTATTGAAATGTAATTTGTATTTTTTTGTGGTAAAATTTTGATGAAAAACAATATTAAATGAAATTTTAGAATATATAAAATTTATTATTTAATGATATAGCCTTTTAGTAAATATAAACACATATATTTTTGGTTTGGTTGCGCATTAGCTGTTCTTGTTGTTATGTTCCTCCTTGCCTGCAAACAAAATCTTGTTTTTTTACTGTTTTATCCGTCAATTGCTTTACGAAATTATTTATTGTAATGTGAACACCGGGCAAACAAACTTTTACTATTTGTATTGAATTGTGTTTGGCTTTGTTTCTTCAAACAAAACGTCAAAATAGAAATACTCATTTTAAGCACATTATGAAATAAAAATGTATTTAATTTTTTGTTTTTAGGCAGAAATTTCTATGAAATCGTAAAAAATATTATTATATAGTTTCTTTAACGTTTAACAAAAATGTTTTATGTTTGGTGTTCACATTTTGTTCACACTAAGAAAATATTTGTAGGTTGAAAAATAAAAATGTTTCACGAAAAACAGCTGATATTTTGCATGCTCTTCAAAAATATTTTGTGTTCACATTACAGCAAACAAATATTTGATAACAAACGTCAAATATTTGATAGGTGTGAACGTACCTTTAGTATATTCCCCATATTTTAAATAACCCAACAAACACATGATCAAACGTTTTAAAAATGTTATTAATTTTATTTAATATTAAACATTAACTGTTCTTTAAAAGAGAAACTGAATTAACGTTTACATTCGATTTAGAGCCGTGGTGGCCAGAAAGTTTTTAGAACGCATACGTTGTAGTGCAAAATATAAAAGAGAACATAAATGAAGATATGTGTGCTTTGCACTGAAAAAAATTTTATGTTTGTACATAGTTGTGTTATTCATATTATTATAAATGAACAACGGAAGAGATGTATGTATCCGTTGATGAAAGTATGTATTGATGAACATTTTGATGTAAAAATGTGTTGATGTATGTACATATCTATATATATTATAAAAAGAGTAGCGTTACTGACTGACTGATTCATCATCGCAACACAGCCAAACGGCTGAACCTAGAATCATGAAATTTTGATAGTAGATGTTTTTTGGTTATGTAGGTCCACTAAGGAGGGATTTTTGGAAATTTGCACATTTACGGGTAAAAAGGGGAAAAAACTGGTAAAACAGGTTTTCTTAAATATCTTACATAATATTAGTGATACAAGAAAAATTTTAAATGCACCTGTATCTACTCTTAAAATGAGCAGATGGGTGTCTGGTACTTTTTGAAATTCGTACTTTTAAGGGGTGAAAATGTGTAACAAAGGTGATTTTGGTACCTTTTTCAGCCTTTTATAACTTTTAAACTAATTAACATAATCAAATTTGTCTAAATATTTTGGATATATCTCTCAAAATTATGAGACACCTGTTTCGTACTTTTTTAAAATTCAGTCCTTTTTGGGTGTAAAAGGGACAAAACTGTATTTATGGTACTTTTTTTTAGCACATTAAGAAAACTTTTTCGGTTTATTGAATTACATATTCATATTAAATTACGGACTAACTCTGTAATATTTATTGTAATATTTTTTTTTGCTATTTCACTGGGTAAAAAAGTACCAAAAAGGGGAAGAACGGAAATTTTATTTTATTCAAACGCTGATATTTTGCATGCTCTTCAAAAATATTTTGTGTTCACATTACAGCAAACAAATATTTGATAAAAAACGTCAAATATTTGATAGGTGTGAACGTACCTTTAGATTGAATTTGAATCTAACAAATAATATTAAGTAAAGAAAATAACAGAAAATTAAGTGGTTAGAAAACAAAAAACTATTTTTTTTTTTTAAATTTTGTTCAAAATGGAAAAACGTGTGTGTTGTTCTTAGTTTTTTTAATAAAATTTATGGTTATGAGTTCTAGCTGGACAATTTTTGTTTTAAAAGGATAATAAATTCAAAATCATGTTTGAGTCAAATATATCTCTAAAAAGGAATATTCGTTTTTTTTGACGCTGACATTATAACCTAATTATACTCTACACCACTTTAGTGAGGAGGGTATATTGAGTTTGTGCTGATGTTTGTAACATACAAAAATTTCCGTCCTATACCCACTTTAAAATATACCAATCGGCTTAGAATCGTGTTCTGAGTCGATTAAGCTATGTCCGTCCTTCCGTCTGGATGGCTGGCTGTCCATGTAAACCTTGTGCGCAAAGTACAGATCGCAATTTTCAAGATAATTGGATGAAATTTGGCACGCACGTTCGAAAATGGTTAAAATCGGTCCATTATTTCACCTAGCCTCCATAGAACAGTACTGCCCCAAAAAAGGGCTTCTGAGCTCATAATTATGTTAAATATACAGGTATATCGATAAAATGCGGCACAACTAAGTTTTATAGAAATCTTGATGGCCCTGCCAAACTTCATTATGATCGGGACCCAATTGACCCTAGCTCCTATACAAAGTCCCCTTCAGAAAATTACTTGAATGTTCAAAATTAACTTATAAACACAAATATAGCGATGAAATTCAGCACAATAAAATATATTGTAAATATAAATATATTCACGAAATTTTATCGGGCTTGGTCCATATTTGCTCCTAGCCCCCATATAAAGCCTCTTTTTGAAAATGAAATTTTCTTCCATAAATTGCTTAAATATAACGGAACAATGTAATATTGAAGATTAATGCTTTATTATGAAAAATAAATCACATATATGGTCGGCCACGCCCGACTTTACTTTCTTACTTGCTTCAGTATAGGAATTATAAAAATTAAAAAATAAATTTTTAATATATCTTTGGTCAAGAATTGTTTTTGAATTTTTTATCCTATAACACAGTTCAACAGCCATTATTGGACTTAAACAAGGCCATATACACATGATACTAGTGGTCTTATAAAGTAAAACCGACAGTAGTAAAACAGTTTTTTCAAAGTATTTCGATATTTAAAATCAACATTTAGAAAAAACCGACAGTAGTAAAACAAAAAAAATCCGAGTCGATCACCCTAGTATCAAATGAATGAACATAATCTATGGAAAGCAAAATTATATTTTTTTTACTTTCCAGCACGAATAATGTCTTTTAAAAATGCATCCTTTATATGAGAATTTTCAATATATTTTTCTCCAAAAAATATATATTGAATGAAATGCATAAGGTGCATTCTTTACCATATACTTAAATATTGTTCCTATAGCATTATTACTTTAGTCGCTAAAAATATATATTACTTGTTACGAGACTCTTTCTTGATCTGGTGTACTTCGATGCCGCCTCGACTAGCTCAAACTTTCGGCGTGGGAACCCAACCCGCATCTACAGTACCAAGAGACTGTACCAATAAGAAATAAAAACAAACAAGTAAGAGTGCTATATTCGGCTGTGCCGAATCTTATATACCCTTCACCATAGTGTATTTTAAACATATTTTATAAATTTTAAATTTTTTTCCGACTACATTATTATTACATCAAAAGCTAAACAAAAAGAACAACAACAACGCTAAACGAAATAAAACACAAAATACGCAAGGCATCTAAACCAACAGACATCTAAACATACATAACGAAAAACACAGAAAAACAAAAATAACAACGCAATGACGCCAACAACATCCAAACCAAGGGTGCCCAAGCCCTATGCGCTTGGTACTCTTTTGTTTTTGTAAATGCGCTTAGCTATAGACAGTGTGTTTTCTATACACTTATGTATATGCGCTTAATACTAGCAATACGTTGTTGTTGTTCTTAACAGTATACAAGCAAGAGTAAAACAACAACACTTTCGTATTCATTGCTGGTAAACATTGACGAGACGTAGATTTTGTTTTTGTTTATCGTAAAAAAAATTGTTTTAAAAAGCACTTGGAAAAAATTGTGTTAGTTTTAAATTTCAAACTTACATTATTCGCATAAAATTATTGTACAATAACTCACAATCTACTCTCATATAATTGAAAACGTTTTAAATACTTTTTTTTCTATTCATTAAAAAATATATTTGCGAAAAAAGGGAAAATTATTTTATTTTAACAAAAAATGCAAATCATATTTTTTGCTGTGTATTTTAGTAGAAAATATTTTAGTAGAAAATACACAGCTGAATAAAACCAAACACATCTACACACACACGTGTACATCTTTTTCAATATATACAGTGTTGTTGTTGCTTTTATAACAATTTTTTGAAGAAATTTTCAGAGGTTGTCTCGGATTTTTGCTCATATCTCCGTTATTTACCGACCGATTTTGCTGATTTTAAATAGCGATCTTCTCGAAAGCATGTCTAATAGAATTATTGAAGATTCGGATCTCGCCGATATCTGGGGTCCTCTAAAAACTGATTTCAACAGACAGAAAGACAGACAGACAGACGGACATGGCTTAATCGGCTCCGCTATCTATAAAGATCCAGAATATATATACTTTATAGGGTCGGAAAATTATATTATAGAAATTACAAAGGGAATGACAAACTTATATATACCCTTCTCACGAAGGATAAGGGTATAAAAACAATATAAACAAAACCAAATCTCTAACGAATACATAACAAAAATAATCTCACTAACACAGAACATCAAACAATTTAATTAAACATAAATAAAACTTATACTTAAACAAATAATCACGTGCACAAAAAAAGGACTTATAAATATAGTTTCAATCTTTAAATATTCGTTACTATTATATCATTTATTGTAAAAAATCAAAGTCTATATTCGTTTCTTTTCTAATACTTTAAATTTTAAAACTCTTAGGTTCGAACCGAACGGTCTTTTGACCTGTTATTTAAATTCAAAACAAATCGTATAAATTTAGAATAAAGTTCTTATCATACGAGGAAAATAGCTTAACCATAATTACAGCATCAGGGGAATAAGTAATAATTTTATTGTTGTTGTTTTGCGAACGAGAAGCCGGGAGTTGATATTGAGTAAATGGCATATAGACTCAAAAAGTTTTAATAAATTCTCGTTTTTATCGGATGGAATACCATTTATTCTAAGGTCAGTTGCAACAACAGAATTTTCCTGACGCTGTATTTGAGTTTTCAAAATCTATATTTCCGTTCCGACTGTTTCAAGTTTAGTTACACGTTCATTAATATCCACAATGTCGCTCTTAAGCTCATTAAATCTTTCATCCAGCATTTTCTTCATACGAGATTCACTTTCCTTAAACTTTGTTGTTATAAACTCCATCATATTTTCAAATTTTTCAAATCTTCAAGCGGGGAGTTCCAACAGAGTACCCAAATAAAGTGTTTTTTATTTGTTCTCTTTGTAGCGTGCATATTAGGTGTGTTGTTGTATTGAGTTTCAGCTTTGGGGTTCTGCTGCTGTATATTATCATTACTGATGTTGTTGTTGAGAGAGTCGTTGTTTTTGGAGTTACATTCCATTACAGTACTGTTTGTTTTTATCTTAGTTTTCTTAGGTTTTCCTTTTCTCAAAGGTTGGGTGTCCTCTCAGCAGAGGGCTTTGTTTTTTTCTTTTTTTGATGTTTACTTTTGCCAAAAAGTTGTTGTTTCCTTTTGTGGGTTTAGTTATTTTTGATTTGTGTGTATGTTAAATTTTTTAAGAATCAAGTATATTTATTTTCTATGAAAAAATCACGTAGAATAATTGGTTGATTGTTTACAATAAAAAAAGACAAAATGCTGAGCGTCGTAGTTCAGGTCTGAGTTGGGGAACAACTCTCGTGTCGTCGCGATTATTTCGTTAACGACAGTTTTGCGTTTCGCTCACACTGGTGTAGTGTATTACTTCACATAACTGTACAAAGTTATATGTTGTCTACATTAAATCTTGGCATTCTGCAACAGGTTGTAGTCCATTCTTCGCGTTGTTTGGACAAAATATGTTCACTTGCGGTTCGGACTACAAGTTAGCAAGACAATTGAAAGCTTTGGATGATAATGAAACCATAATTGAAAACTCTGATAGAATAAAACTAATAAGAGACAAAATGAAAGAGAACCTGGATAATGCATATAGGAAAAGTGCTTTAAGATATAACCGTGGGGCGAGAATAGTTAAATTTGTTCCTGGACAGGAAGTTTACAAAAGAAATTTTCTACTTAGCAACTTTAAGAACAACATTAATGCTAAATTTTGTAAAAAATTTAGTAAATGTAGGATTGTGAAGGTGATAGGAAACAATATGTATGAATTGGAAACCTTAACAGGTACTCCATTAGGTATTTTCCACGCAAAGGATATTAAACAATGAATATAATAAAGTGCAAGATAGTTTATAAGGATCAAATGTGCAATATATTAGTGACAAATAATCAAAATTTTACTTACGAGTGCAATATTTATGTGTGCAATATTAGGTTAAGATTTGTATTTTGTCATTGATGTGTTGATTATTTCCTCCTTTATTATACAAATATTGTTCTTCGTTCAGTGTTTAAGGTCCCCTGTAACTAAAATGGTACCAGTGAAAATTGGAAGGTCCACTCATATTCATACAAGACACAGTAAATTGAAATACATTCCTAGGTTGAACATTCGTGGAGGATTGCCCTCCACGGTTTTGTTCAGTAATTTCTTTTGTATGTTTGTTTTGATTTTGGTGTTAAATTTTTATTATTAATATGTCAAAATGTGGGACATGATCAAGGACAGGGTGATTATAATATCATAATAAGAAATACGTAATTAGGGTTACCAGACACCAACTAAGAGAAGGAAGAGAAATACGAAGTCAAATCTTTTCTCTTAAGAAAAAGGCGACTTTTCAAGGCCAAGTTTATAAGTTTATTGACCCAAACTGTGTTGATGTCCACTACATTGTAAAATCACGTTATGTTTTTTTTATTATGATATTTGTTTGTATGTTTTTCTGTTACTTTTCTTGTTTGAAATACATACTAAAGAAAAGCATAGTGAGTGAACATCATGAGTTTATGTTAATGCACAGTCGACAAGCAAGTTGAAATAATAAAGTATAAAGTTTTATAAATTGTGAAGTGAACAGTGAATTTGGAAAAAGGGAATAAAATATCCTTGCAGAACCTTAATATTTTATTTAATTGAA
>NC_060951.1:17304844-17306338 GCF_022045245.1 Lucilia cuprina
GGTTGTACAATTTCTTATATAATGTTTGACCTGAGTTACCATATTAGGCCAGTAGTATTTTGTTCTTAAACGTTGCAAGGTTTTGTTGATACCTCCGTGAGCTTTGTCTTCTGGTTCATGAGATTCACTAATCAGTATGTGTGTTAATGAACTTGGAATCCATAATTTCCACTCAAATTCTTGTAGTTCATAATCAGTTATATTTCTCTTAAATACTAAGTCATTCATTATCTTTATGTCCGGTGTTTAATTGAACCTTTTTTTATTACTATGTTGATACTGTTGTATCTTAATTTTTATAAATTTAGTTAATAAGATATTCGGCAGGATCTAAGCTTTACTCCCCTTTTTAACACCTTTGTGTGTTTTTCGGAGTTTTTAGCTTAGATTCTAACGAGTAAAATTCTAACGGTTCAATTGTTCCTTGTCAGCCATTTTTTATTAGACAAAGTTCTAGTTCGTTTAAGACTTTAGAATTGAACACTTGTCGCCTAGACGTCCAAATAAAAAAAGGTAATTTATAGATAAATAAAGTTAAGACATTCTGTTTATCTAATACCAAAAATCAATAAATAAAGAATTATTTACATTCTACCTCTTCACACAAACATTTGGTCCAATCGAGCCGGATTTGGTAAAATTTACAAAAAGGCACTAACACTTTCTTTTCTTCAAATTTAGAAGAACACCATCTTTATTTATTGACGCCGTCATCTCACTCCTTTTTTATAAAATTATTTAAAGGAAATTTATTGGAAATAAAGGTGCGTAAATTGAATTTTAAATAAAGTGTTTGAAATTATTAAAGTGAAATACAAAATAAATAAAAAGTGTGAAGAGTAATAGAAGACAATTGAAAAACAAATTATTTGTCTCCTTTATTTTTGATCTATTGTGATTGATCGTTTGACAACCCTGTATCCTAATCTGACGTTTGTTTTAAATATTTTTCTTTCGGTGTGTGCAAATCAACCGCGGTCTTGTTTACTCGGACAGACATCATATTTCTTTATATATTTTCTTTTACAAGAAAAATTAAATAAATTTTAAATTTAATCCATTTGAATAAGTGTTTCGGTGGAAAATAAATTAAAATAATTTTTATTGAACATTGAAGAACCATATTGTATCGTGGAAGGAAAGTGAGTGAACTTAAACAATTTTTGTTGCTTTGAACATTGTTTTTTATTTTCTCTCTTTCATTTATTTATTTGCAGTCAGTAGTCACCCTACCGTCGGTCTGTTTGACTATTACACTTGTGCTTAGAAAATTTATTATTTTTTTTTTTGTAGTTTTTCGCATTTATTAAATTCGTTTTAATTTTTGTTGAATAACATAAGAAAAAAATGGCTTCAAAATTGAATGATTTTATTAGATGCTATGATTACGTTCGCGGCAACTTTTAAAAATTTGAATGAGGACATTCATAATGTTTTCACGTTAGAAGTCCAAAGTGATGAAATAAAGCGATTGTGGGATGAAGTTCGGACAAC
>NC_060951.1:17306438-17309285 GCF_022045245.1 Lucilia cuprina
ATTATAATTTTCCTATGTATTCAACGTTTGCCTAAATTTACTGTTACTTTATGGGAACAGGGTGTCAAGGATAAGTCAGGCTTATCTAATTGGAAAGATTTTGATGCCTTTCTTACAGAAAGGATTCGGACGCTAGAATGTATTAATGATCTGAAGGATTCTTCATCTGTAGGAAAATCGTCAGTACAGAAGGTAAAGGCTCACGTAGTAAATTCTTCCACTAATAACAGTTGTGTTTTGTGTCACTCTCCAAATCATTTCCTAAGGTCCTGTAAGCATTTTAAGAAGCTACCAACTACAAAAAGGTATACAACGGTTAAACGTTTTCACTGTTGTGTTAATTGTTTATCTCGTGAACATGAGGTGAAGAATTGTCAAAGCACCCATAAATGTTCTACTTGTAAGAAGAAGCATCATACTCTATTACATCGTGACGGACCTCCTACTGTAGGTTCGAATAGTGAAACTACAGTTGCGATTGCTTTCGACGAGTGGGAACACTGGTCAGAGTCTTCCTACTAGCCATCCCTCAAGTGAAAATTTAAACCGACAGATTTTTCACGTCTCACAAAATTGCAAGGTTCTTTTAGGAACTGCAATGGTGAATTTATTTCACCAGGGTGTGACGTACCCTACACGAGCTCTAATTGACCCGGCTTCCGAGTCGTCATTTATATCTGCACATTTTCAAAATCGTCTGAAACTAGCTACACATTCGACAAATGTTAGTGTTTCTGGTATTAACCAAACTTTTTCTGCGTCAACAAAAAAGGTTTGTAACTTGAAAATTGGTTCTTCTTTAGATCCTTCCCTTGTATTAGAAACCTTGGCCTTTGTATTACCTACTATTTCTGGTAATCTGCTCTCTTGTGTAATCGGACCTGAACACCGTGGGAACTTTGCTAATCTTCACTTAGCAGACCCACACTTTTACACATGTCGACCAGTTGATATTTTGCTGGGAGCGGATTTATATCCACGTATAATCTTAGGTGAAATCCATCGCAACGTCTTGGGAACGTTAGTAGCTCAAAGTACTGTTTTCGGATGGATTATTACAGGCTCTATTCCATAACCAACAGTTCAAGTGTTTTCTACAAGGATAAGTTTTTCGCCTGAAGATAGTCTCAATCGAAACCTTCTTCGATTTTGGGAACTGGAGGAACCACCTAGGAAAAAGGCATTGACCCCTTTCGACAAATTTTGTGAGGAAAACTATAGGAGTACTACGCGCCGCGACTCCGAAGGCCGTTTTGTAGTGACGCTACCTTTTAAGCCAGAATTTCCTCATTCTATTAGTTTAGGCTCTTCAAGACAGAATGTGATAGCACAATTCTTGAGAAATGAGTCCTCTCTTTTAAGAAAGCCGGCGGTCAAAGCTTTATATGATAGCGTAGTTGAGGAATATCTCACTCTTGGTCATATGAAACCTGTAATAGGCAACCAAATTCCTCTTTCTTGTTATTTACCCCATCACCCAGTATTTAAGCCTGATAGTCAAACGACCAAATTACGGGTCGTCTTTAATGCGTCCAATAGAACATCCAACGGAAATAGTTTGAATGATTGTCTTTATGTGGGACCAACATTACAATCTGATTTAGTTCTCTTAATTCTGCGATGGAGATTATTTAGATTTGTGTTCAATTGTGATATAACACAAATTTACAGACAAATCAGGCTTGATCCTACACATACTCCTTTTCATCGGATAGTGTTTAGGTCTTCTCCGACTGAGGAGATTTAAGTCTACGAGTTACAAACAGAAACTATTGGTGTAAATTGTGCACCTTATCTAGCAATAAGAACTTTGCTACAATTAGCAGATGAGTCGGAATCTGAGTATCCACTAGCAGCTAGCGTTTTACGCAAGTGTATGTACGTTGACGACGTCTTAACAGGTGCTCATGATATTCCCTCTGCTTTGAAAGTCTGTGATCAATTGATAACGGTTTTACAATCCGCCAAATTTGAATTGCGTAAATGGACGTCAATGAAAAAGGAATACTAAAAGGAATTTCTCCCGAGTTTTTAGTGGATTCCAAACTCTTAACTTTTGTTGAATCAAGTAGTTCAAAAACTCTGGATATTCTTTGGAATGCCCAGTTGGATTCATTTTATTTTAGAGTTGAACCAATTGCCAATCGTCTTCATGACACAAAGCGGGAAGTTTTGTCTACCATAGCTAGATTGTTTGACCCCGTGGGATAGTTAGGCCCTGTTATCATATCGGCAAATATTATCATGCAAACTATTTGGCGTGGTCAGATAGATTGGGACGATTTTTTGCCTGCATCGACCGAAAGTGAATGGAGAAAATTTGTGTCTTCTTACACTGAGGTTAATAATATTAGAATACCTAGATGGGTTCATTTCGCTCCTGGCTTCTCAACTGAACTCCACGCCTTTTCTGATGCTTCAGAGAAAGCATACGCGGGGGTAATATATATTAGAGTAGAGGGGGCAGGTCAGATTTATACACACTTTCTTTCATGTAAGACTAAAGTTGCTCCCATAAAGACTATTTCACTACCCCGCCTAGAACTTTGTGGTGCTGTGTTAGCTTCTGAACTTTTGAAGACTATAGTGGCCGAAATTGATATACCTTGTGGAAGGATATATTGTTGGACAGACTCGACGATTGTGCTTTGCTGGTTAAAGAAAACCCCTAGTCGTTGGACTACATTTGTGGCAAACCGAGTTTGTAGAATACAGGAAAATGTAGGCATGCATAATTGATACCATGTGAAGTCAGAAGAAAACCCGGCAGATTTGGGAAGTCGCGGTGTTTCTTCTTTTGAACTGTCACAGAGTGATTTATGGTGGCATGGACCCAGTTGGCTTAAA
>NC_060951.1:17309385-17310801 GCF_022045245.1 Lucilia cuprina
ACATTTGCTCCTGGCGTATAACGACCAGATCATTTAACGAAATATCACGCTCCGGCGATTTCCACTTATATCGCTTGTGCAAATTAGACAAATACTCTTCCTTCCATCGGCGACAGAATTCGTGAGTAAAGGCTTTCACTTTACGATACCGATTAACTAGGCTAATAGGAGATTCAAAAATAGAAGGTTCAGGGGGGGATAAAATGGGACAGCCGATTAAAAAATGTCCAGGTGTCAAGGCAATAGGTTCTAATGGGTTGTCTGACATGAAGCAAAGAGGACGAGAATTTAAACAGGTCTCAATTCGTGCTAATATTGTGCATAGTTCTTCAAATGTATATTTTACGGACTGTACTTCCCGACGAAAATGGCGTTTAAAACTTTTCACGGCAGCTTCCCACAAACCACCCATGTGAGGAGCTCCAGCTGGAATAAATCGCCATGATAAACCTTGAGTACCAAATGTAGAACACATACGAGCCTGACATTCTTTTAGGAAAGTCCTATAGTCTTTTTCAATTTCCCTAGAGGCTCCGACAAAATTTGTACCATTATCTGAGAACATGGTCGATGGACAACCACGTCGAGAAATAAACCGATGAAATGCTGCTAAAAACGCAGCCGTTGTTAGATCTGATGTGGCCTCTAAATGGACCGCTTTAGTAGCGAAGCAAACGAAAATACACACATATGCTTTAGTTATTCGACAAGATCGACCAGTGAAATTTCGTATATCAAACGGTCCAGCAAAATCAACTCCAGTGTTGGTGAATGGTCGGCCTATCGCCGTCCTCTCAGGTGGTAAAGACGCCATTATTTGACTGCACGAACGTTTTCTGTCCAATATACAACGTTTACAGCGATTTATGATGGTTTCAACCAGGATTTTAAGCCGTGGAATCCAATACTCGATGCGAATAGTCCTCAACATGAGTTGATTTCCGCCATGTATTGTAATAATATGCACAAACTCTGCCAAAAGCAATGTAAATCGACACGAATAAGGAAGAATAATGGGGTTCTTTTCCGTATATGACAACGAAGGTGATTTTTCTAAACGACTATTTACTCGCATTACCATATTTTCATCTAGGCAAGGATTAAGAGTCAATAAGGAACTTTTTGATGAAATAGGCCTTCCCGAAAGTAGACAACGATACTCCTCTGTGAAATGTACTTTTTGAGCTAAAATCGCCAAACGTATTTTAACTTTTCCAATCTCATCCCTTGATATAATAGTAGTTGGAAATATATATCGATTTCTCTGACAAGGGTGCGTTCTAAAAAAGAACCGGAAGATGTACGCTGTAACCCTTAAAGCTCTATCTAGAGACGAAAATCTGTCTAGAACATCTTCATAATTTGTAAAAAACGATGCATGCGTTCTGACAATTCTCCTTTCTACGTCGGTATCTA
>NC_060951.1:17310901-17316873 GCF_022045245.1 Lucilia cuprina
TTGCTTTTGGCAGAGTTTGTGCATATTATTACAATACATGGCGGAAATCAACTCATGTTGAGGACTATTCGCATCGAGTATTGGATTCCACGGCTTAAAATCCTGGTTAAAACCATCATAAATCGCTGTAAACGTTGTATATTGGACAGGAAACGTTCGAGCAATCAAATAATGGCGTCTTTACCACCTGAGAGGACGGCGATAGGCCGACCATTCACCAACACTGGAGTTGATTTTGCTGGACCGTTTGATATACTAAATTTCACTGGTCGATCTTGTCGAATAACTAAAGCATATGTGTGTATTTTCGTTTGCTTCGCTACTAAAGCGGTCCATTTAGAGGCCACATCAGATCTAACAACGGATGCGTTTTTAGCAGCATTTCATCGGTTTATTTCTCGACGTGGTTGTCCATCGACCATGTTCTCAGATAATGGTACAAATTTTGTCGGAGCCTCTAGGGAAATTGAAAAAGACTATAGGACTTTTCTAAAAGAATGTCAGGCTCGTATGTGTTCTACATTTGGTACTCAAGATTTATCATGGCTATTTATTCCACATGGGTGGTTTGTGGGAAGCTGCCGTGAAAAGTTTTAAACGCCATTTTCGTCGGGAAGTACAGTCCGTAAAATATACATTTGAAGAACTATGCACAACATTAGCACGAATTGAGGCCTGTTTAAATTCTCGTCCTCTTTACCCCATGTCAGACAACCCATTAGAACCTATTGCCTTGACACCTGGACATTTTTTAATCGGCTGTCCCATTTTATCCCCCCTGAACCTTCTATTTTTGAATCTCCTATTAGCCTAGTTAATCGGTATCGTAAAGTGAAAGCCTTTACTCACGAATTCTGTCGCTGATGGAAGGAAGAGTATTTGTCTAATTTGCACAAGCGATATAAGTGGAAATCGCCGGAGCGTGATATTTCGTTAAATGATCTGGTCGTTATACGCCAGGAGCAAATGTCACCTACGTCTTGGAAGTTAGGACGGGTTGTTAAAATTTACCCCGGTAAATTCATATTCGCGTCGCGGACCTACTTACCGAAAACGGGATTGTTAAACGATCAATCACTAAACTAGTCGTTTTGACTAGTTAAATTTAAATTTTGTAAATACTTTATTAACCTCTATTGTTTCTTAGTAATTATGGACGCCCTACCAACCTTTTTCGAAAAAGCTTTGCTTGAAAAGTGTGATGAGGCAATGGAGGTAACGGATCCAGCTCCAGTGGAGAAGTGGATTGAGGCAACCAAGGCTATACTGGTCGATGTTAGAACTCCTCCGGCCGCGTCAAAAGAACATATTGAAATGCCTCAAGAAACTACTGCAGAGCTAAATACACCAATGGAAAAAACGAGCTCGAATGTCCCTTCTACGAACAACATGCGCAAGAAAAAGACTACGAGAAAATGTAGCTTCTGCTCGAACGGGCATTTTCTTAGGAGCTGTTTCTCATTCCGGAAACTAAAAAATGAGGATCGACTTCGCCACGTAGTCATGTTCGGATGCTGTTCTCGATGCTTAAATCGAGATCATAAGACAAAGGATTGCAAAAGTGCTTCGAAGTGCAGTATTTGCAAGGGTGAACATAACACATTATTGCATTCCCCTAGCACGCATTCTCCTAGTTCCAAAACTAAACAGCCAATATACAAATCGGCTAAAACCACTCGCCAGCATCCGAACACAAACTCGACCGTCTGCTCACTCCCATTATGCCACATGATAACCTTTTCACCAACTTTACAAGTTAAACTGAAATCCGCGAAGTCATGCACTTTGGTTCGGGCAGTACTAGACTTGTGTTGTACACATAGTTATATAAGTGAGGATCTCGTTAGTAACCTTAAGTTACCTGTAACCAAGGTAAATAATGATGGTTACTGTCGGGTTTCGCTTCAGTCGATTCACGATCCCTCCAAAGAACTAAATCTTTCGGCAAAGGTACTGCAAATGAACCGGTTGAAAACGCCATTGGAAGATGTGTCGGACAGCATTCTAGAACCGTATGATGGATTTCAGCTTGCCGATCCCACGTTTTATAAATCTGAACAAGTGGCGCTTGTGTTGGGTCCAGAAGTGAGCTCTAAAGTGCTTAAAGGGAAAATACATTCGAGCCAGGGTTTTCCATTGGCACAATACACGATTTTCGGATGGGTCATATCTGGAATCTCTCCCTATTAAACTGTATATATGCAGCTATAAATATATATATATATATATGTATATATATATATATATATATATATATATATATATATATAAATATATATATATAATATATATATATATATATATATATATATATATATATATATATATATATATATATATATATATATGAAATTACCATCTGTAATGATTTTTTGTTGAATTTTTAATTGTTAAAAAGATATTGCAAGGTCGGCGGCAATGTTTAATTGAACCTTTTTTTATTACTATGTTGATACTGTTGTATCTTAATTTTTATAAAGTTAATAGTTAATAAGATATTCGGCAGGATCTAAGCTTTACTCTCCTTTTTAACACCTTTGTGTGTTTTTCAGAGTTTTTAGCTTAGATTCTAACGAGTAAAATGCTAACGGTTCAATTGTTCCTTGTCAGCCATTTTTTATAAGACAAAGTTCTAGTTCGTTTAAGACTTTAGAATAGAACACTTGTCGCCTAGACGTCCAAAAAAAAAAGGTTATTTATAGATAAATAAAGTTAAGACATTCTGTTTATCTAATACCAAAAATCAATTTGTTTTTCTTTATATACATTCTACCTCTCCACACAAGCATCCGGCAATTTCTCTTGATTTTTCCTAATAGTATCTAATAAATCTTTGTACTCATCCGACTCCAATTCTAACGTTTTAAAACCTAACATTTTTCCTCTATCTATTTCTATTGACTCAACCAATCTTGATAACGTGTCTGCTACAATGTTCTCTGCTCCCTTACAATGTTCAATTTCAAAATCATAACTTTGTAACTGCAAAGCCCTTCTAGCTAACCTTCCATTTAAATCGTTTAGTGTCACAGTAAAAGGCATCAGTTTAATGTATGGTCTGAATCTTTTAATGGCTAGGACAGCAGCTAAGCATTCCTTTTCGGTAACGCTGTAGTTTTTTGTGCTTCTATGAGCTTTTGTGAAAAAAATGAAATGGGTTTTTCGTTGCCTAACTCGTCCTTTTGGAACAACACTGCTCCGACCGCATAATCTGAAGCGTCACATTGCACGAAAAATCGCTTGCTAATACAGGCGCTGTTGTTAACGCATTTTTCAACTTGTTAAAACTTTCGATTGCCTTTTCTGCCATTTCAAATTTAGTTCCTTTCTTTATGAGATCAGATAGTGGTGCGGTTAAAAAAGAGAAGTCGCGAATAAAGCGGCGGTACCAACCAGCCGTACCTAAGAAACTGCGGATTTCTTTTACGGATTTAGGCAACGGTATATTTTGGATTGCTTCTATTTTCTTGGGATCCGTTTTCATAATTCCTCCTACGATAAATCTTAAAAAATTAAGTTCTTTAAAACAGAATTTTGATTTGCTTAGGCCTATGGTTAGGTTTGCCTTGTTTAAACAATCTGCTACTTTCTCTAACAACTCTAAATGTTTATCAAAGTCTGCTGATATGATCAACAAATCATCTAGATAGGTGAAAACATTCTGCCTTAACTCTTGCGGTATAACCCTATCCATTAGCCTACACAGTCTTTGCGCCGCGTTGCATAAACCAAATTAGATTACAACATATTGGTATAGTGGTCGGCCTGGAATCGTAAAAGCTGTGTATGTTCTCGATTTCTCTTCCAGTTCGATTTACCAGAAAGCGAATTTTAAATCGACACTGCTGATATAAAAGGTGTCGTCAAGTCTACTTAGAATTCCCTCAATGTTTTGTATGGGATAAGCATCCTTGATTGTCCTGTCGTTTAATTTCCTAGCATCTAGACATAGTCGATTTTTTTCTGGTTTTCTAACTAGAGTACATCTATTGCTCCAAGGACTGTTGCTCTCTTCTATAATACCTAATTTCAACATATTATCTACTTCGGCATATATTAATTCCTGAACAGCCGGTGATACCGGATAGTATCTATCCTTGACTGGTGTTGTGTTATCTATAAGCTCAATAGTGTGAACTTCTAGATTAGTTCTACCTAAACCATCTCTCTCAAAAGTTCGAAATTTGTTTACAACATTTACTAACTTATCCTTTTGTTGAGCAGTTAGTTCATGTTGTTCTACATCTTTCAATTCAAGAGGATAATGGTCCTTCAATTTATCAAATTGTATTTCGGATAATTGAAACAAATTTGTGGCTATACTTCTAGATTGAATTTCGTCCAGAAATCTAAACCTAAATAAGCATTTTGTATTAAATTAGGACATAAGTAGAATTCTATTATATTCTTTTTTCATTATATTCCACCATAACATCAATTTTCCCCAGAACTTGATAGTGTTTTCCACCTGCAGTTTGTATGTTAGCAAAAGTTGGTTTTATTGGACAATTTAGCTTGTATATAATCTTTTCGCAATCTTTTCCAAGCAGACTTATCGAACTTCCATGTATCTTTTCAAACGCTCATCATATGATCCTACTATTCTTCTATTCTTATTTTCCTGTACTACTTTCATATCACTTTTCCTCACTATTATTGCTTTCTCATATTAGTCTTCGCATAGCTAAGAAATAGTCATCTATAGATTCACCTGGATGTTGTTTACGTTCCTCAAAGTCTCTCAAAAGCTCATACTCTGATCTTATAGAGCCGTATTGAACTCTGAGTGCCTTCTTTAATTCCTCCCAGGACTCAATGGATCTTTGTTGGACTAGTAACCAGTACCAGTCCTTCGCATCTCCCTTTAAGAGTTTATGGAATTCTCCCTGTACATCTTGCCATGAATAATTATGGTATTTTAGCATATATTCGATGCGAAATATGAAATCATCGATATACAATTTTTCCATATTTCCATCGAAACTAATGTCCTATTTGTCTACGCTGTTAAATTTCTAATTGGTCTATTATTTGGATAATCATTTTTTGGGGAAACGTTTTCAAGAGGAGTATCAATGTTTGAATTTGATTCCCTAAAATCTAACCGTCTTTGTGGATATGGTTGATTCCCCGGCTTCCCCTTTGTAGGTGCCATTTCTATTGTAGATCGTTTTTCTACTTCTTCACTAGCTAACGATTCAACACCGTCGCTTATTCTACTAGTTACGTTCATTTTCTGTATTTCCCTAATCATTTTACCAAAACCTTCTTCCAAGCTTTCTTTTATCTTTAAATCTATTTTGTCTTCGAGTTCTGATCTGTAATCTTTAATATTTTCATCAATAATTTCCCGGATAAGACCAGCATAAACTCTAGGATTATTTCCCGGTGAAAAACCTTTTCGATTTTGAGAAATATTCGGAGGTGGAAAATTGTATGTTACCGGAGGAACTGACGTTTTTGGAATTGCTCCGGTTTGTTGATTAGGAACTACTGTAGGTGTTTGCGACTGTATATTATCTGATTTTTGAGTTTGTGGTTTAAAATAGTAGCTGACATATCTATAATGTTTCCTTGTTCAATAGGTTCACTATCAGTATTCATTGGTGTTATCCCTAATGGCATTTTGGAATTCTATTTTCCTTGAAACTTAAAATTTTCTTATAATGGTAACTTTGTTCAATTATTAAAGAAATAAGTAAATTAAACATATAATAAACAAATTCATACATTTAACAAATTACAATTAAAATCTGAACATAAATAAACGTTACACTTATAACATATAAATGATTTTACAAAACAATAATTAATAGATAAAATACATATACATATACTATAATATTTTACAAAACAAAACGTTCACAACCAGTGTTGCCAACTTAGTGCTTTTAGCACTATTTGCGGTGCTTTTTGGTGTGCCAAACGCGGAAAATTTTGCTCATGGTGCCTTTCTTCAAAAAGGCACTAAA
>NC_060951.1:17316973-17344286 GCF_022045245.1 Lucilia cuprina
AGTTGAAATAATAAAGTATAAAGTTTTATAAATTGTGAAGTGAACAGTGAATTTGGAAAAAGGGAATAAAATATCCTTGCAGAACCTTAATATTTTATTTAATTGAAATTTTAAACACATTGCAGAAAACCGTGAGTATAAATTAAAATATACGATAGGAAATGAAGGATTGTTTAAATAGGTAATTTCTATAATAGATTTTGTGCCAGAGGATTAGGAAGCCATAAAGGGAAACGTCTCCAATACTGCGGCAATTCCAGAATCATCCTGAGGGCAAAGAAACGGTGTGAAAAATACTTATATTTAAATTTGAATTTTATAAAAAAGGAAAGAAAATCAAAGGTAATACTGTTCATGTAAAACATTATATATTGTTGACCCTGTGAAGATAAAGAAAATACGCCATCTACAAATGAAATTTTTGTGCTAGGATCAATTCCACAAAGTGAGACGTAACGAACCTGGGAATAGAACCCTTAAACCAGGACAAGAACCTGAAAATACAATCCACGCAAACAGAAAAAAATCCCAAAATAAGGAAAAAGGATTAGGGTAGTTCGGTATAGGGTAGGCTAAGTCATTGTAATTTTAGGATAAGTTAGTTAATTAATTTTTAAGAAGTTTATTGTAATTGAATAGAGTTTCGTGTTGTAAAGGGATAACTAAAAGAATATTATATAAATTAAAAAAAGAAGATATTAATGATCAACACTAGGCTCTTAGGTGTCTTTCAGGGAGCTCCTTTAGGGACATGAATTAGAGTACTGTGGATAATACACATATTATTAAATTGGAGTGGAATTATAACTCTTACAGTCTTTTAGTAATCCTTGTGTGTAGGAAAATTGTATTTTGTTATTGTAGAAAATAAGTGTAGTGATATTGTTTAAGTTTTGATTTCCGGGTAAAGTAAGTTATTTTTCAAATATAAATTGGTAGCTTTTTTTAGTTATTAAAAGAAAAAGAAAACTATTTTTTACAGTTTCAATTATTACAGTTTCAATTAGAATACCAAATACTTATTATGATGATTTTCACTGTCTACAAAGGCAAGTGATTAAAAAAAACGAAGATAATAAGTTTGAAAACAAATTTACAGAATTTTAAGAACTTTACGAGTAAATTTATACGATTTGTTTTGAATTTAAATAACAGGTCAAAAGACCGTTCGGTTCGAACCTAAGAGTTTTAAAATTTAAAGTATTAGAAAAGAAACGAATATAGACTTTGAATTTTTACAATAAATGATATAATAGTAACGAATATTTAAAGATTGAAACTATATTTATAAGTCCTTTTTTTGTGTACGTGATTATTTGTTTAAGTATAAGTTTTATTTATGTTTAGGTTAAGTGTTTTGATTAATAAATGTAATGTGAAATAGAATTGGTATGAATATGTGTTGCTAATTATGTACAGTGGGCCGAAGATGAAATTGGTGTGATGAGTTGGTAAGTTGTTGGATTGTATTATCTTAGGGGTCATTCAAGGATGAAATGACAATGGCAGGGAGGGCAACGTATGTGGACTTAACGTCTAATCCACCGTTAAATTGTTTGATGTTCTGTGTTAGTGAGATTATTTTTGTTAGGTATTCGTTAGGGATTTGGTTTTGTTTATATTGTTTTTTTTTATTTCTTATTGGTACAGTCTCTTGGTACTGCAGATGTGGGTTGGGTTCCCACGCCGAAAGTTTGAGCTAGTCGAGGCGGCATCGAAGTACACCAGATAAAGAAAGAGTCTCGTAACAATTATGGCGCCCAAACAGAAAGTAGACAAACGGAAATGCAGTTTCAAATCCATGAATCTGTATTTTAAGTTGCATAAATAGGACGCGTACAACAACTAAACGTGTGAAATGTTTAGTTATTAGGGATAGGGTTCTATAAATCGACTTTCGATTAATCGAACAATCGACTTTTTGTCGAAAAAAGTCGAAAAGTCGAAGTCGACTATTTTGTTCCAGAAAGGTCGATAACTCGACTATCGTCTATGAAAAAAGTCGAAAAGTCGACTTTGTAAATAAAAGTCGAAAAGTCGGAAAGCCGAAAGAGTCGAAAGGTCGGAAATAGTCGAAAATAGTCGAAAAGTCGGAAAAAGTCGAAAAAAGTCGAAAAGTTGTAAAAAGTCTAAAAGTCGAAAATAGTCGGAAAAGTCGAAAAAAGTCGAAAAAGGTCGAAAAAAGTCGAAAAGTCGTAAAAAGTCGGAAAAAGTCGAAAAGTCGAAAATAGTCGGAAAAGTCGAAAATATTCGAAAAGTCGAAAAGTCGAAGAAAGTCGAAAATAGTCGAAAAAAGTCGAAAAATCGAAAATAGTCGAAAAGTCGGAAAAAGTCGAAAAAAGTCTAGAAGTAGAAAAAAGTCGAAAATAGTCGAAAAAACTAGAAAAGTCGAAAAAACTAGAAATGTCGGAAAATCAAAAATAGTCGAAAAGTCGAAAAATATCGAAAATAGTCGAAAAGTCGGAAGAAGTCGGAAAAAAGTCTGAAAAACTCGAAAAATTGCAATAGAAAAAATATAAATAAAATTTTGTATTAATAATAATAATAATATATTATTATTATTATTAATATAATAAATAAATGGCAACATTATAAATTTACGCTTCTGGCAACATTACAAATTTTTAACTCTGGCCACTTTGCAAATTAATGAATTAAAATTAAACAAGTAAGAGTGTTATATTCGGCTATGCCGAATCTTTTATACCCACCATCAAATCACTGCCATACTTGATATTTTGAATATTTTATTATTATATATCGATATTAATGAGAACATCAGGGTAACATTTGAAAGAGGTCCATTAATGGGGGTTTTACTATTGACAGTGCTAATTTTTATAGGGAGTAGGGTTATTTATACATATATATGGACCAATTCTCATAAAAGTCTGTAGGAAGATTTTAGTTCCTTATTTGTTTAAAATTTCATCGATCTACTTGTATTTTGAAGCAATTAAGGAGCATTAAAGTCATAAAATATGGTAGAGAGACTTTAAATCAAAATTGTTTTATGTCGTGTTGCCTTGCGGTATTCATATTTTTCGCGTCATTTTCTGGGGCGGAATTTATATGGGGTGGTATTATTATGGATTGATCCTCATAAAATTTGATAGAGAGATTTCGGTTGCTATAGAAGGGGTAGAGATATTAGCTTACACGAAAGTAGTTTATGTCGAATTTCATAAATCTATTAGTATTTTTAAGCCAGTACTGAGCTTTAAAGTATTTTTCTGATAGGTACCTCTTGTTGGAGGTAGGGTCAATTAAGGCCTGTTCCATATAAAATTTGGTAAAGAGATTTTGGCTTGTGAAAAACTTACTTCTGTGAAATTTCATCGCTATACTCGTATTTTTAAGGCAGTAATGAGTGTTAAAGTATTTTTATGAAGGGGACCTTATATGAGCGCTAGGGTCAATTATAGACCACATAAAATTTGATATAAAGGTTTTGGTTCCTAAGATACATACTTATGTCAAATTTCTTCGCTATATTCGTATTTTTACGCCCATAATTAACGTTAAAGTCGTTTTCTGAAGGGGGCATTATGTGGGGGGAAGGATCAATTATGGACCGATCCACATAAAATTTGGTAAATTTTGACTTATATAAATCTTACTTCTGTGTAATTTCATTGTTATAATCATATTTTTGAGCCAGTAATGAGCATTAAAGAAAGTTTATGGGAAGACTTTTAATGGGGGGTAGGGTCAATTATGAACCGATCCAAATAAAATTTCATAAAGATTTTTTGGCCTGTAAGACACTTACTTACATCAAATTTCATCGCTATATTCGTTTGTTTAAGCCAGTAATGAGCTTAGGGGACCTTATATGGGGGTCAATTATGGGCCGATCCACATAAAATTTCACAGAGACGTTTTGGCGTAAGAAACTTACTTATGTCAAATTTCATCGCTATACTTGTATTTTTAAGCCAGTAATGAGCGTTAAAGTAATTTTCTGAAGGGGACATTATATGGGGGGTAGGGCCAATTATGGACCGATATACATAAAATTTGATTGCGAGATATTGACTTGCATGAAACTTATGTGTGTCGAATTTCATCGCTATATTCCCATTTTTAAGCCAGTAATGAGCGTTAAAGTCATTTTCTGAAGGGGACCTTTTATGGGGGGTAGGGTCAATTATGGACCGATCCACATAAAATTTCATAGAAATGTTTTGGCTAGTAAGAAACTTACTTATGTCAAATTTCATCGCTATACTTGTATTTTTAAGCGAGTAATGAGCGTTAAAGTCATTTTCTGAAGGGGACTTTATATGGGGTGGTAGGGTCAATTATGGACCAATCCACATAAAATTTCATAGAGAGGTTTTGGCTAGTAAGAGAGGTTTTGGCTAGTAAGAAACTTACTTATGTCAAATTTCATCGCTATACTTTTATTTTAAAGAGAGTAATGAGCGTTAAACTCATTTTCTGAAGGGGGCCTTATATGGGGAGTGGGGTCAATTATGGACCGATATACATACAATTTGGTTGAGAGAAATTAACTTGCATAAAACATATGTGTGTCGAATTTCATCGCTATATTCCCATTTTTAAGCCAGTAATGAGCGTTAAAGTCATTTTCTGAAGGGAACCTTATATGGGGGGTAGGGTCAATTATGGACCGATCCACGTAAAATTTCATAGAAAGGTTTTGGCTAGTAAGAAACTTACTTATGTCAAATTTCATCGC
The DNA here is from genome assembly GCF_022045245.1 of Lucilia cuprina. Classification (NCBI taxonomy): domain Eukaryota; kingdom Metazoa; phylum Arthropoda; class Insecta; order Diptera; family Calliphoridae; genus Lucilia; species Lucilia cuprina. The sequence goes on from NC_060951.1 coordinate 17,321,679, forward strand.
TGTATTCCCATTTTTATGCCAGTAATGAGCGTTAAAGTCATTTTCTGAAGGGGTCCTTATATGGGGGTGGGGTCAATTATGGACCGATCCACATAAAATTTCATAGAGAGGTTTTGGCAAGTAAGAAACTAACTTATGTCAAAGTTTATCGCTATACTTTTATTTTTAAGAGCGTAATGAGCGTTAAACTTATTTTCTGAAGGGGACCTTATTCAATTATAGACCGATATACGTAAAATTTGGTTGAGAGAGATTGGCTTGCATGAAACTTATGTGTGTCGAATTTCATCGCTATATTCCCATTTTTAAGCCAGTAATAAGCTTTTTAGTCATTTTTTAAGGGGGACCTTATATGGGGGGTAGGGCCAATTATGGTCCTATGTCCGCCATAATGCAAAGTTATTTTGCAGACGTCAAAAAACTGACCTATGCGAAATTTTGTGGTATTTTCTTCATAAAAACGAATTTGTGAATATTTAAAGCTTTTTATACAGTATTCCGGGGGGTACATTTGTATGGGGGCTATGTGAAATCGTTGACCGATTTTGCCCATTTTCAATACCAAACATTTCTGATCAATAAAATATATTTTGGGAAAATTTCATCTCAATATCTCTTATTTTGTGGACGCTATCGTGCCAACAACAGACAGACGGACGGACATGGCTAGATCGTCTTAGAATCTTACGAGGTCCCAGAATATATATACTTTATGGGGTCTTAGAGCAATATTTCGATGTGTTACACACGGAATGACAAAATCAATATACCCCCCATCTTTTTTGATGGTGGGTATAAAAATTAATGAATTAAAAGTCGAAAAGTCAGAAAAAGTCAAAATGTCGAAAAAAGTGGAAAAGTCGGAAAAAGTCGAAAATAGTCGAAAAGTCGGAAAAAGTCGAAAAAAGTCCGAAAAAGTCGAAAAGTCGGAAAAAGTCGAAAAGTCGATAGAGGTCGAAAAAAGTCGAAAAGTCGTAAAAAGTCGGAAAAAGTCGAAAAGTCGAAAATAGTCGGAAAAGTCGAAAATATTCGAAAAGTAAAAAAAAGTCGAAAAGTCGGAAAAAGTCGAAAAGTGGAAAAAAGTCGGAAAAAGTCGAAAAGTCGACTTTTAATTAAATGCAAAAAGTCAAAAAGTCGACTTTTCATAAAATGCAAAAGTCGAAAAGTAGACTTTTCATAAAATGCAAAAAGTCGAAAAGTCGACTTTTAACTAAATGCAAAAAGTCGACTTTTAACTAAATGCAAAAAGTCGAAAAGTCGACTTTTCGTTTCAACTATAGAACCCTAATTAGGGATAGGCATAGAGAAAAATTTAAGTTAATTTGAAATCGTCCTAACAAAATATTTGAAAAGTTAGTTTGCGTATTTTGAATTAAACGTTATTTTTCTTTGTAGGTTATCGTCTGAATACAATTGTCCTGTTTTTTATGATTCAGTTTGCATCTTGTATTTTGGAAATATGAATAATAACAAGATAAATTAGTGTTTATCCTATAAAATATTATATAAATATAGTTGTAAATATGGATTTGCTTTGTTATTATTAAACCGGAAACCGGAAACATGAATCGGAAATTGTCCTGTTCTATGAAAGTGTTCAGTTTGCGTATTTACGATTCATGTAGATGGAATAGATTTTTATACTAGAACATCATCAATTGAGGAAAACGTTAAAAAAGCCAACAACTATCATCAATACTCATATTTTTTTCTGCAGGAATACCACTGTACCTGTTATTTTTTGTGTAAACTGTTTTATAGTCAAATATTATTGTGTTGTGAACAGTGTTGCCAACATTGGTCAAGCAAAACGCGCGCAAAAAAATTAAAAAGGGGTAAAAAAGCGTAATTTTCTAACTGAAAATGGGTAAAAAAGCACTAACGTTTTTAATAGTTCTAAAACTCCATAGACTTGTTCAATTTCCTAATCAATCGTTACATTAAAAAAACTTTTCACGTTTACTAAATGTCATCACCTAATCACATCACATACAGTAAGAAAACAAACCTTTTATATACCTTTACCAAAGTAACGTTCTTTTGTTTGTTCAACATCGTCTGATATTTGTCACAAAATCAGCATATGGCGAAAAAGTAAATATTGTTAAAGCAAATTTTTTCTTATTGTAAAAAAATTGTTTAATCTGCAAACAACCTTTTCTAGTTTAATTGTTTTGAGAAGATCTTTAATTTTTTTCGAACGAAACAAAAGCGTTAAATTTGAAATTATTTACAAAATATTCCGGCTTCAATTCGAGCTTTACCACGTTTACGTTGGGTAATTTCTATTGACTTTGATTATAACTGCTAAAATTTAAATTGTTGGAAAAATCTTAGGTTTTTTTTTTGTTTGTAAATTTCCCTTTTATTTCAAAAAAAAAAATAATAATAATAATAAAATAGTTTTTACTTTTCCAAAGCAAAAACTGTTTTGTCTAATTTTGCATATTTTAAAGGATTTCATGATTCAATTCAAAATGCAAACTTTACTATTTTTTTTGCTTTAGTCATGATTTTCGGTTAAATATAAATTTTAATACATTTTTTCAAAATTGTGAGATAAAATTTAATTTAGTGGGAAAAATCTAAGAAAATTTTAAATATTCTCAAAATTAATTTTTCTATTAACAACTAAATAAAAGATTTCTAAATCCGTTAAAAATTTTGTTGTATTCTTATATATTTATGAAAACATATTTTAGTATTCTTAGGTTTTCGTATCAAATTCCTTTTAAATTTTTTTTTTTTTGTATTTGCTTAGAAAAGTTGCCTTTCGAAATCATAGAAAATTGTTTTGATTTTCTTAGTAGGTATTTAACATTTGGTTTCAAGTATTGTTTTACTTCGCAAATTCTGTTCTTTTCCAAATTTTGGCTTTGGAATTTTGTTTCCAAATTTGGCGATAATATTTTGTTCTTCGAAGTTTTTTTTTAACTTTTTACTTGAGGATATAAATTTGATTAGCGGTTATCAAAATGGCTATGTTAGAGAGATCTCCACCTCCCAGTTCAGCTATGCCTGAAGTATATAATGAGTCATTGTGTATGGTTTGTAATAAGAACATGTCCGATGGGCAAGAATGTCTCATTATGTCGGAATGTAATCATTCTTTTCATAGAATTTGTATCGAGAAATATCTCTCTCATTCCACAGAATGTCCTTGCTGTAAAAGGCCCTGTGCTTTGTCTGAATTAAAGGCAGTTAGTTTTTCAGAAAATTCTCAACCGATAGAAAAATCGAAAGTATTTACTCCTAAAACGCGAGGAGTTGTGGCCAAACACTACAACACTAGAAAGAATGCAAAGACTTTGTTTAATGAGCCACAAACGCCGAGCGTTGAATTTAGATCAGAAATCTCCACAGCCAGGCCAAACAATACACCGCAGATCACTCGCCTTATATCCATGAGTGATAATAAAGCCCAAAATAATCCTCTTATAGCAAATAAGGAAACCAATTCCCAAAATAATTCCATTACTATAGATCCTTCTCAATTAACAAGTTTAATTGAGAATACTGTTACCTGTTTATTACAGAATCTGAACATTGCTCAGCCTTCTCAAAATCTCATGGATAACAGAAATTTCCCACCCTCACACGCTAGACAGCCTTTAGATCTTCCTAATTCTACAAATTATACTCATAACCGTTATAGAAATTCAAACATTCGCCAATTTTCCCATAATTCTGTTTCATTTGACGAAAACTTTGCCATTCGTTCGGATAAAATTACTTCTATAATCCAAAATTGGAATATAAAATTTGATGGCTCTAGTGATGGCATAAGTGTAGACGAATTTCTTTATAGAGTGGGGTGTCTAACTAGGAAAAATTTCAATAATGACTTTTCTATCGTATGTAAAAACTTACACATTTTACTATCTGGTAGAGCTCTAGAGTGGTTTTGGCGTTACCACAAACAGGTAGAATTTGTTGATTGGAAGGAATTTTGTCATGCTTTAAAATACCAATATGGGGAATTTAGATCACCCTTTGATATTCATGAGGAAATAAGGAACCGAAAAATGAAGCCAAACGAAAATTTTGAGACCTTCTACGAATCTGTATGTGGTCTACTAGATAAGCTTTCAAACCCTATTCCGGAAGCGGAATTAGTAGAAATCTTAAGTCATAACCTTAGACCGGAAATAACACATGAACTTCTTTATGTGCCAATATACTCAATTGCTCATTTGCGGAAATTAGTGCAAATGAGAGAGCAGTTATTGGACAACGATTATTTCAGAAAAAACTTTCAAAATAAATATTCTCAATCTTTCCCAGCCCGAAGACAAATTGCCGAAGTCTTCGTAGCGTGCAAAAAGTCCGTGGAATTTTAAATGTAGAAGTCCATTTCAAAGATAAGGTTAATAAATTAAAATTTTAGTTGTTCCTTCTATTACCCAAAGGCTTATTTTGGCTTAGATTTTTCGGAAAGTTTCAATTTAGCTCCTGAATTTTTCAGTTCCGTAATATATTTGTCTGTCCGAGAAAGTCCAGCAAAAGTTTTGTCTGAATTAGTTAATTGTAATACTATTTCTCCTGATGTTAAGTCTGATACAAGTACTTTATCTCAATATCCCCTAAACTCAGCTCAAAGATCCCAACTCGAGGTGATTATTAACTTGTTTCCAAATTTGAGAAACAAGTTTTAGGACGAACTAGTCTCATAACACATAACATCGATGTGGGTGAAGCAAAAGCAGTTAAACAACGCTTCTATCCCATCTCCCCTGCCGTCGAAAAACTAATGTTTAAGGAGATTGATCGGATGTTAGAGCTAGGAGTTATAGAGCCTTCCGCATGGAGTTCGCCCATGAGGCTTGTAGTAAAACCAAATAAAGTGAGGTTATGTTTGGACGCGAGAAGACTGAATGAAGTTACTAAAAAGGATGCAGATCCTTTACCTAGTATAGAAGGTATATTTTCCCGCTTACCAAAGGCCAATATAATATCAAAACTGGACCTTAAGGATGCCTATTGGCAAATCGCCTTATCGGAAGATGCAAAGCCTTTGACAGCATTTGCAGTACCGGGAAGGCCATTATACCAGTTTGTTGTAATGCCTTTCGGGCTCTATAATGCTCCGTCAACAATATGTCGCCTTATGGACAGTTTGATTCCGCCTGACCTTCGCTATTTAGTCTTCGGATATCTTGACGACTTAATAATCGTCTCAGAAGATTTCAATGAACACCTATCTGTCCTTGTTCGCATAAAAGGGTAAACCTTACACTTAACATTACCAAATCAAAGTTTTGTGTGACAGAGGTTAACTATTTAGGTTATATAATAGGAAATGGAGGTATTAAAATGGATCCTGACAAGGTAGAGTCAATCTGTCTCACAGCCCTGGGTATCAAACATACTTATACGGCCATATACTCCCCGCAATCAAACGCCTCTGAGACGGTTAATCGCTCAATTATTGCAGGTATTCGTTCCTATCTGAAAAAGATCAATCCCTCTGGGATAAGAATTTAAGTTTTATAAGCTGTGCGCTGAGAAACTCGGTTCATCAGACCATTCTCCATATTTTGCTGTTTTTAGCCAAGAAATGGTTACTCATGGCAGTTCATATGAACTCCTTAGAAAACTAAACTGTCTACATGAATCAACAATTAAATTAGAAAATAATGATAAACTCAATTTGCTTCGTAACGATCTTCAAAAACATATCACAAAAGCTTATAAGACAAACAAAAATCAGTATAATTTAAGAGCGAGACCAATTACTTATGAAATTGGTCAATGCGTATTAAGACGGAATTTTGCTCAATCAAATTTAGAGAAGAAATTTAATGCTAAATTAGCACCTTCTTTTATTAAATAAAAATTAGGGAAAAAGTTGGCAACAACAGCAAAAAATATGATTTGCATTTTTTGTTATAATAAACTAATTTTCCCTTTTGTTTTGCTAATATATATTTTTTAAGGAATAAAACGCTTTCAATTATATGAGAGTATGATTAATACATCATTGGACCCGACTTTAAAATACCTTTTAAACGTGTTACGAGTCCCCAAAATCACCATAACGAATTAGGTGCCGACCAGCTCACGTACATGATTCTTACTCTCGGTGTGAGAACCTCCCTTCGTCATGGCCCAAAGAACTGTCATAATAAATGTTCTATGAATCTGTTCACTAATATCAAATGAAACACCTATGAAGTGGAGTTAGATGTTCACTCCATTCTGCCCTATCCCTTCCATAATCTCCCATACCTATAACATTTACGGGGATCCCTTCAAAATCCTTTACCACACCACTTACCTTTAATAAACCACTCTGTTAAATGAGATTATTCCAGCATTTTTCTCTTTTTTCTAATTCACTTAATTCATAACATATTTATTATAACTATTGCTTAGGATATAAAACCTGAACAAATTATACAAAACTCTATAAAAAAAAAACAAATTTAGCTTTTATATCTATTACAAAAATAAATGGCAACTCTGATTCCTCAATAATATTTCCCTGCCTCAACAAATACCAAACTAAAACGGACACAAAATTACAAGTTATAAAACAAATAAATTCCCTTTATATGTATATTGGTTTCCTCATCTAATTATGCCCCAACAATAGGTTTGGGAATTCACTCATTTATACAACACTACTATCAGCCTAAGAGAGCTCAATTAAACGATTTTTTTTCTGGCTACTTTAAGCCTGGCTCAAAATTTCACTACTCGGTTCGATGAGAAAACTATCAGGGAGATGTTTAACAAATGTTATGTACGAAACGTAAGGTATTTATCGAAGATCAAGGATGCCTAATAAATAGTATTAACACAAAAAAAAAAAAAAAAAACAAAATAAAAAAAAAATATAACTAAAACTAACAAACTTAAACTAGAGATGTTAAATAAGACTTATATATTAGAGATATCAAACTAATTAGAGATAAGAGACTATTCTGTTGTTTTTCTTAACAGTAAGCACTTCCCTGTTCCGACTGGTTTTTCCGTTGATGATGTAATAATTTATTCAAATATAATTTGTTGGGCAGTTGTTGTTCATAAAATCCTACGTACACATTTCTCTCACACTGTGTCGGACCACTCTCATAATCTCACATCTGGCAACCCTTTTTACTACAGATGTTCGAGGCGAATTCAATACATGTGAGAACTTGACACAAATTGCATTAATTAATTAAAACAAAGAAGCAGACAACATGTAAACTGAGGTAAGTATTTATTGAAATTATTGTAATTTTTAGATATTAAGTTTTTTTTCGTTTCAGGAATACTGGTAAAACTGTATCGTTTCATTATTACAAGATTTCTAATACTAATTTGTTTCTTTTCTTCTTTCTTTCAGCTATTTGAGTTTGGGAAAGGTTGTGGCTTAACTCCACCACATGACTCTAGGCCCTTCCCAGGTTGGTGTTTCCACTGCGAGCTGACCACTCGCATACTCTTCTGATGGAACCCTAATCAAATAGGCCAATGAGCCAAATAACATCTCTGTAGTTAGAAACTAATAAACTAACTTAAACAAAATAAAAACTACTAACCTTAGTTTACTAACAAAGCAACATGAAATTATTAGGGTACGCCCACGAGCAAGGCAGTCAGGACTGCTGGGCAGCAGATATTGTACCCCCTCAAAAAGGCACATTGTAGGTACCCCCACGCAAAATTTTTTTTTCAAATCCCCATAGGAGTAGTGTCAAGGGGGTATAATTGGATATTTTGTTTCAAAACAAACAAAAATTAAAAAAAAAAATAATTCCAAAATACTTTTTTAATTTGGTCCAGCGGTCACTTAAAATATTTTGGGAATCATCATAAAACAAAGCAAGGTAAATTTTGGGAGGGGTAACAAAAACACGTTTTTGCTTTCCATACATAGTGAGTCGGTCTAATGTACATATGTATCAAAAATTTAGAATTATTACCTTATAATAAGATAATTTTCAGGGAATCTGTATTAATATTCCGACGGCTGACTGGTATACTTCCAAAAATTGTAAAACGTTGGACTCTAAAATATTTTTGTAGTTCTTCATCAATTTTATGATTAATCCATCAAATTGTAAGAGTTATATTATGGAACGCATTAATCCTTCAACGAAATAAACCAAAATAATCTTATAATTAATATTGAATATACATACTTTTGTATTTATTGAAATTGCCAGTTATACTTTAGGAAGCAATAAAAATAGGATTCTTTCATGTCCAATACACGTGATGAAATAAGACATATATAACTTACCAGATCCCTTTTTTATATTTTAATTCGGTTAGAAGTATGTTAATAGGGGGTACAATATTAGCTACTGCTTTCTAAAAAATAAAATAATTAAAAATTAATAAATTTATTTATTGTTTTGAATCAATAAAAACATTACCTTTCATGAAAATTTTTTCAATAACTTGGAATTAAACCGTCTATAAAGATCTGAAATTACTAAGTCATGGATTATTTTTTAAATTATTTACAGTCACTAACGATAGAAACACCTTAACGATCCTAAACGGTATATTGCTTTTGACACTAATATTGCAATAATGATTTTTGTTTGCTCTCTTCTAATACTTAGGTTCAATATCTTGGGAACGGCATGCTAAATATTAAGAATATTAGTATCATCATAGAAAAACCTGGTGTTAATAACTAAAAAAGTACCTATAATTAGAATAATTAAATCCAAAGCTATATGAAAATTAATAAAATTGTATTTATTTAAAAAAGGTGGGTTTAAAACTATCTGATTTCAATATTAAATATCTTATATGGGCAATTTCGTGTCGAGTGACCCAAGTCAAAAAATAATTTATGTATAAAACAGTAGTATTAATTTCAATATAATGATTCCAGACCTAAACGCGCAAATAGTTTTAAAAATATTGAAAGTTAAGATTTAACTCAAATAAATCTAAATATGTTAAAAATGCAATGTTCATCAAATGAAAGTCGAAATTTACAACTTGAAAAAGTCTTTAAATGCTTATACCTCCTAAACGAATTAAGAGAGAGTCGAAATTTAATATAAACATATTAGACTTTTTTAAAAATAATGGAAATGGAAGCCGTTAAGAGTTGTTAACATATTCCTAAAATTGTATTTTAATATGACAACTTACTTTTTAATTTTATTTATATAATCCTTCCTTATACTTTTTGGTATATATTAAATACACTTCGCCAATTAAGAAAACCTTCTTAAATGTTTATTAACAGTTGATTTTTAACACAACACTGTCATATTGTTTTTTACTACTTAAGATTCACAATATTTTAATTACACTATTTTTCTATGAACATTAAATTCAATAACTCATTTAAGTGTTACGATGAATAATTAAAACTGAACATGACTGAACAAAACATCACTGAACTTAGCAAAATTTCTGCATTATTTATTTTAATTTTTTTCACGCTAAAAAATTGAGTATTTATATTTTTTTGTTTTTGTATTCTTCTTACTATCATTCGGAAGTAACCTAAAAGTATACTTCCAGACGGCGAAAACTAGAAATCAATGTATTTTGTTTTTGTAAAATGTGTGCTCTCGTCTGACAATTGTACAGAAGTGACTACAATCCACACTTCCAGATGAATAAAATACATCATTAATGTGAAAACTCTTCAAACTGTCTTCCAGAAGTGACATAAACATACAAATCAAGAAGATACAAATTAGGAAACAATGTATTTTGTTATTGTAAAATGTGTGTTCTTACCCAACTTTCATACAGAAGTCACTAAAACGTATACTTCCAGATGAAAAAAATTCAGCAGACATGGTTTTTTGTTTAAGCAAAATGGATGCACTCTTCTAACTATCATCCGGAAGTAACTTAAAAGTATATTTCTAGAAGACGAAAATTCGAAATCAATGTATTTTGTTTTTGTAAAATGTGCGTTCTCGTCTGACAATCTTCCAGAAGTGTTTCTGACGTGGAGTCTAGGGTGATGCGCAATAGTTTTCTCTTTTAAATGTTTGAAGGGTATACATAAAACAAAAACAATTTAATTTATTTGCTCTCTTTATTAAATGATACACAGAGAATATTTTTATGTATGAATACTTTTTTAGAAAGATCTATTAGACATACATATGTACAATTATTTATTTTTATTTGTTCAAGCAATTAATCGCTTAAATTGTAACGATTAAACGATCGACTGATATTCATTTGTGTACCTATTAGATACATTTAATACATACACAAACTATATACATACATATATCAATACCTACATATGTACATATATCAACACATTTTTACATCAAAATGTGCATCAATACATACTTTCATCAACGGATACATACAACAATACATACATCTCTTCCGTTATTCATTTATAATACTTATAATATGAATAACACAAATATGTACAAACATATTTTTTTTTTAGTGCAAAGCACACATATTTTCATTTATGTTCTCTTTTATATTTTGCACTACAACATATGCGTTTTAAACATTCTCTTTCTGGCCACCACGGGACTAAACATAACAAATAGCAGCAGCATGAAGTAAGTATTTTACTTTACAGTTTTAATGATTATTCTTAATTTTTCTTATTTTTCATATCATTGCAGGAATCGAAGAGCTATGATTAGGCGTGTACAGGTATGATAAGAATTGATCCATTTCTCCGTTTTTCATGTAATTAATTTTGATTTCTCTTTCAGGAAAAACTTATGTGATTTGCAACTAATGCCGGCTAATTCATATCTGCTAAAGTGCTCGCTTTAGTTGCTGGCTTACATAAAAAATGAACCTTAATAGGGTGCCGCCACGCAAAATTTTTTTATTCCAGGGCTGCCATCGCAACAAAGTTTCTACAGCAACGATTTGACTAATTAAAAGATTACCTTTTGGCCAAATTAAAGTGCTCTCAAGATTCTAATGAATTTAAAAAATCATTCGCATTATTTGTTCGTTCGTATTGGATAAACAGTCGTAGATTTGAAAAAAGTTTATAGAAAAATACCAATGGTGGTTAAATAATTCATTTAAATTTATTAATAATCAAACAAGTAAAACTGGACGCCCTCGTCAAGAATTTAATACATATTCGGAGCAAACCAAAAGATTAAAAACTAAAGGATTAAAAAACTAAGGTCAGTGGGAAATAAAGAAGGAGCAAAAATATATTAAAAAATATCGTGGATTATCCAATGGCCGTACGTTATGAAACAGCTCTTGCAGTGGGAAATAAAGAAGGTGCAAATATATTAAAAAATTTTGTGGATTATCCAATGGCCGTACGTTATGAAACAGCTCTTGCAAAAGAAAATTCATTAATATTTTCAGAAAAAGCATTGGGAATGGTCATTGATGGTCAGCTATCACGATTTAAGTACAATGTTGTAAGATCGAAAGCTCCACAAACATATAAATGTATACGACAAGCAAAAAAATATTGTTATCCTACAAATATTAATGTTACTGAAAGTTCTGCATTTGTACCGTTGCAAGATTTATTAAATCACACAACAAATAGACTTATTTTGTCAATTGGTGTAAAGAAGTTAATAAGCTTACAAAATAAAGAACTAGTATTGTTAACAAAATGGGGATTTGATGGCACCACTGGCCATACGCAATACAAACAAGGGTTTTTAGATAGAAATAATAGCGATTCTCATCTACTCATTACAATAATATTCCCCTTACAGCTTTCCTATAAAGATAACATAATATGGAAAAATACGAAACCATCATCTACTTGCTACTGCAGGCCCCTTAATATTCAATTGCTCAATTCACAATCGATGTTGTAGCGTTGTATGCATTGTATATCAGCAGCTGCTACAATAGTCATAACAATGTTGTTGGTATTTTCTATGCAAAAGTTCTATACAACTCTTACGACAATTTTTCATATGTTTATCGAATGTCGTAAGAAAATTCAGTGTTGTCAATTGTTTATTTCATGATATAAATAAAATATTCAATCGATTTTGGCATAAAAACGATAAAGTGTTAACACACAAATTACAAACAAACAGCTGTTTACCAAAACAAAAATAAAATTTTATTAAAAACTGTTTATTTATTAGTTTAAAATGTGGAATAACGAAAATAATAGAATTTTAAATAAAAAGAAATTAATTTGGTTTATTTTGCTCGTTTAATTAGTTTAATATTATTTGTTTTTTACTTTTGACATTGTATGTTTTGATTGTTTTTTTTATTGTGAACATAAACTTATGACTTGCTACAAAAATCTGTTCACAATCACTGTTACTACACTTTAGTAGATACAATATACAACTTGATTGTGAATTGATCGAATATGTTAAGGAAAGCAAGAATGTTATTATTAAGGAGAAGCAGGAAATTGATAAACAAATTCGAAATTTGAACACCACAAACCTTACCGTTAGCAATACAAATCTTACTGTCAAACACGAACTAACCTTATAATGGTTGATGTGAAAAAATGTAACACTCTAATACAAATTACACCCAATGGTGTTTTATTTGTAAAGCTCCCAGTAAAGATTTCAACAATATTGAGAAAATGTTAAATTTACCCACAGCTAATACTGAGTATGGACTCTCTATTCTACATGCGTGGGCTTTGTTTATTGCATCTAGCATATAGGCTTACTTCAAAAAAACGACTGGCAAAAGGAGAGTGCAAAGTTAGTTTGGAGGCCAATAAATAGAATACAGGAGGAATTTAAAAGGAGTGTGGTCTTCATATAGACAAACCCAAACCTGGGTTTGATTTTTTCAAAATTATCAGACTACTGCACGAATTACCAAATTAGACGTTGACATTATTAAAAATATTGGCTGTTCTTGGCTGTTCTTTCCGGAAAACTTAAAATCTAAATTGTGGAATTAAAAGACTTTTGTACGAAAACCGCAAAATTTTTTGTAGAAAAATATAACTGGTTTTGAATGTCACAAACTTAGCATAAAATTTTAATTCACAGCAGCAAAGTTGTACAAAATTCAAAATTAAGCGTAGCAGGATATGTCGGAAGAAGCTCAAGAAGCCACGAACAAACTATTAAAAAAAACGAGAACAGAATTCCCGTAAATGCAGCCGAATACAAAATATGAAAGATATTTTAAGTTTTTTATACATTAATTCGGATCCCTTTATAAATGTAAAAAGAACTTTACCTAAAAAAAACCAGAAATCTTTCAGAAGATGCATTAAATTTAGTCTTTCGCGAAAGTAATTAGGATATTTATAAATGTAATAAAAATATTTCTTAAATAAAATTTAGAAAAAATCTGATTCAACACAAACTTTGGATTTTCCAACTCCGATATCTCGTATATACAAAGAATACTATCATATTGTAACACAAATCTTTGGAACTATATGACAGATTATTAGACGATTCGGACATGGAAAAGGTAATTTAAAGTGACAAAACATTTGAAAGCACCGATATAAAATATAGAAAAGAAATCACTCAACAGAACATATAATTTAATACAAAAAACAAGTAAGAGTGCTATATTCGGCTGTGCCGAATCTTATATACCCTTCACCATAGTGTATTTTAAACATAATTGATCTTACAGTCTAGTTAATAAAAACATTAAAAAAATTTGAGTCGATTTAAGCCGAATGTTTCGGCGGCGGCTCAAGCAACTAAATATAGTTCGGCGGCGGCTAAGCTCCGACTCGAAGCCGGTCGACTTCGACCTCTGATTCATTGCTGGTAAACATTGACGAGACATAGATTTTGTTTTTGTTTATCGTAAAAAAATTGTTTTCAAAAGCACTTGGAAAAAATTTGTGTTAGTTTTAAATTTCAAACTTACATTATTCGCATAAAAATTATTGTACAATAACTCACAATCTACTCTCATATAATTGAAAACGTTTTAAATACTTATTTCTATTCATTAAAAAATATATTTGCAAAACAAAAGGGAAAATTATTTTACTTTAACAAAAAATGCAAATCATATTTTTTTGCTGTGTATTTTTTGTATGTTTGGATTCCAAACATGCAAAAAAAAAAAAAAAACAGCTGAATAAAACCAAATACATCTAGACACACACGTGTAAATCTTTTTCTATATTCAGTGTTGTTGTTGTTTTTATAACAATTTTTTGATGAAATTTTCAGAGGTTGTCTCGGATTTTTGCCCATATCTCCGTTATTTACCGACCGATTTTGCTGATTTTAAATAGCGATCTTCTCTAATAGAATTATTGAAGATTCGGATCTCGCCGATATCTGGGGTCCTCTAAAAATTGATTTCAACAGACAGACAGACATCCCCCGGGGGCATGTTACCTTGGCGAAGACCTCCGCCTTGGTGTTATTGCAATCCTGGGGTATAAAGAGGGCCCAATACCTCCAATCTGACCGGGATTGAAAAATTGGTGTCTCAGTCTACTGCTTGGCTTAGTCCTTGCATAGATTGCCAGAGGTCTGACCAGAGCACCGCACAATCTGGTACTACGGGTGGCCAGTTGCCCGCAGGACTATGTCCTGGCTGGTCAGTTGGTTGAGGTTCCTTCGGGATCCACGTAGTGGCTGTTGGTTGAACCCAAATTCGCGGGAAGAGAATAAGTGGCGGTTAAAAGACTGATGCATGATAATAGTCAATATTTCGGGATAAGGTTCGGTGCTGTTGCCGAAAATTAACAGATACCCCACAGAGGAGTGACTGTGGGACTAAGCGTTGGAAATGAGTTGGTATCAATTGTATATGATAAAGAATGAATGTAGAGGTATGCGGGACTCATCCACCCGTATACCTAAATGAATGTGTCGTATGTTTTTCTCTATGAATGTGTCGAATAAATGAGATGTGTGCTGGGTTGAATGATGATGGATGAAAGATATCATATACAAGAGATACCGATTAAGTTTCCTTCCTTGTCCAGATATGTTCAGAGTTTACTCTGTTCATATTCGACTTGCCACAGCGTGTCACTGTGAGTAAGAACGATGTCTACGGCTTATTGAAGGATCGTGCTTCGGTCCACCGGTTACGTCTCTAGGTGCTGTTGCCGAATCAACAGAGCCATAGTAGTGTGGTTGTCTTACAACGTGACTACTTTGGCAAGAGATTAGATAGCTCGAGTACTCCAGCAAAGTACTTGCGCATGGTACCGGTCATAGCCAATGTGCAAAAATTGCCACCTGCGTCTTCATTGAAGACAAAGGAGCGATGGTAGACCGTTCTCAAGTCTACCCAGTGGATTTTCATCCACCGTGAGATTAGGCCGACACGGCAGGTGCTCACGTTAAAACTATCGACAGTCAGACAGACAGACAGACAGACGGACGGACGGACATGGCTTAATCCACTCCGCTATCTATAAGGATCCAAAATATATATACTTTATAGGGTCGGAAAATTATATTATAGAAATTGCAAACGGAATGACAAACTTATATATACCCTTCTCACGAAGGTGAAGGGTATAATAATATTAAGAATTAAAATTAAAAACAAGTAAGAGTGCTATATTCGGCTGTGCCGAATCTTATATACCCTTCACCATAGTGTATTTTAAACATAATTGATCTTACAGTCTTGTTAATAAAAACATTAAAAAAATTAGAGTCGATTTAAGCCGAATGTTTCGGCGGCGGCTCAAGCAACTAAGTATAGTTCGGCGGCGGCTAAGCTCCGACTAGAAGCCGGTCGACTTCGACCTCTGATTCATTGCTGGTAAACATTGACGAGACGTAGATTTTGTTTTTGTTTATCGCAAAAAAAAATTGTTTTCAAAAGCACTTGGGAAAAATTTGTGTTAGTTTTAAATTTCAAACTTACATTATTCGCATAAAAATTATTGTACAATAACTCACAATCTACTCTCATATAATTGAAAACGTTTTAAATACTTTTTTCTATTCATTAAAAAATATATTTGCAATACATAAGGGAATATTATTTTATTTTAACAAAAAATGCAAATCATATTTTTTTGCTGTGTATTTTTTGTATGTTTGGATTCCAAACTAAACAAAAAAATACACAGCTGAATAAAACCAAATACATCTACACACACACATGTAAATCTTTTTCTATATTCAGTGTTGTTGTTGCTTTTTAACAATTTTTTGATGAAATTTTCAGAGGTTGTCTCGGATTTTTGTTCATATCTCCGTTATTTACCGACCGATTTTGCTGATTTTAAATAGCGATCTTCTCGAAAGCATGTCTAATAGAATTATTGAAGATTCGGATTTCGCCGATATCTGGGGTCCTCTAAAAACTGATTTCAACAGACAGACAGACAGACGGACATGGCTTAATCGACTCCGCTATCTATAAGGATCCAGAATATATATACTTTATAGGGTCGGAAAATTATATTATAGAAATTACAAACGGAATGACAAACTTATATATACCCTTCTCACGAAGGTGAAGGGTATAATTAAATCAGGTAAAAATTATCAAAATATATCAAATAAGAACATTTGGATTATCAGCGTGAAATAAATAATCAAGATCGTCCAGCTCATAGATAAATTCAACACGTACAGGCTAACATCCTTTTTAGTTTAACGTAAACCAGTCCTCGCTGGGTAAAAGCTGCAAATAGTTTGCAAGTTTTCTTAAGACGATTGCAAAATTTTGTGAATAGATAAAGTCAAATTCTCATTTACATAAAAGGGACGGTCGCTGTTAAGACCAATATGGTGTAGCAATTCGATGTTCTGATTCCTTCCTAAACATGGCAAGTGTTTTCAGAATAAAGTTCTTATCATACGAGGAAAATAGCTTAACCATAATTACAGCATCAGGGGAATAAGTAATAATTTTATTGTTGTTGTTTTGCGAACGAGAAGCCGGGAGTTGATATTGAGTAAATGGCATATAGACTCAAAAAGTTTTAATAAATTCTCGTTTTTATCGGATGGAATACCATTTATTCTAAGGTCAGTTGCAACAACAGAATTTTCCTGACGCTGTATTTGAGTTTTCAAAATCTATATTTCCGTTCCGACTGTTTCAAGTTTAGTTACACGTTCATTAATATCCACAATGTCGCTCTTAAGCTCATTAAATCTTTCATCCAGCATTTTCTTCATACGAGATTCACTTTCCTTAAACTTTGTTGTTATAAACTCCATCATATTTTCAAATTTTTCAAATCTTCAAGCGGGGAGTTCCAACAGAGTACCCAAATAAAGTGTTTTTTATTTGTTCTCTTTGTAGCGTGCATATTAGGTGTGTTGTTGTATTGAGTTTCAGCTTTGGGGTTCTGCTGCTGTATATTATCATTACTGATGTTGTTGTTGAGAGAGTCGTTGTTTTTGGAGTTACATTCCATTACAGTACTGTTTGTTTTTATCTTAGTTTTCTTAGGTTTTCCTTTTCTCAAAGGTTGGGTGTCCTCTCAGCAGAGGGCTTTGTTTTTTTTCTTTTTTTGATGTTTACTTTTGCCAAAAAGTTGTTGTTTCCTTTTGTGGGTTTAGTTATTTTTGATTTGTGTGTATGTTAAATTTTTTAAGAATCAAGTATATTTATTTTCTATGAAAAATCACGTAGAATAATTGGTTGATTGTTTACAATAAAAAAAGACAAAATGCTGAGCGTCGTAGTTCAGGTCTGAGTTGGGGAACAACTCTCGTGTCGTCGCGATTATTTCGTTAACGACAGTTTTGCGTTTCGCTCACACTGGTGTAGTGTATTACTTCACATAACTGTACAAAGTTATATGTTGTCTACATTAACCTCGTGCTTTCGTTTCACATCAAGTGAGATTATGTTTTATTGGCTTAGACTACAGAATACTCAAATGTTTGGAACTTTAGATTGAAATTATTGAAATTGTTGGTGGCGTTTTATCCTTTTTGACCAGCCAAGTAAATCTCCCATCCCTTCATTTTTTTAAGGGGGCACGGATCCCAAAATCGACAAAAAATGATGTCTGTATGACTGCCCTATTCGGAAAATCTTCCTGATGTTAATATCAATATGATAATTTTTAAAAATTTTGAATAAAAAATTCAATACAAAATACAAAACCAAATCCGAGTGAGAGTAACAGAAAAACTATATAATCAATTTTCTGATCCCTTTTCCTTTTTGAAGGACTTAAAACTTTCAAGAATATACTTTTTTAATTTATTCAAATAATTATATTCTAGTGTTCATGGTCGTCACATTAAGTACGAAATAGCAATATCATTTTAAAATGATGAAATATTATTTTTTATTTATTAGTACAGAAAAAAATAATATTAAAACAGAACAAAAATAAACAGAAACAAAATCAATATAAAATATGTATTGGGAAATTTTTAGAAATTTTAAGTAATAATATATTTAAAGGACATAATTTATAATTTTTTTGAACTTTCAAAATAAAAACAATAAATTTTTTAATTTCCAGAAATCCTTCTTTTTAATTTTATGACCATAAGGATAAAAACATTTAATTAAATGTTTATATTCTCAATATGGTGATGTCCTTTAAAAATATTAAAAAGTGAAAAACTGAGCACCCAGTTCTTCTTATGCGATCTCTGCTTTCACGAGTATTTGGTTTTGTTTAAGTCCAAAAAGTAATCTTTAGTTTTTTTTACTAAAACAGATTTCCTTATTAATCAAGAAATTATTTTTTTTTAATATTAGAGTCAAATTTTTCTCTTAAGAAAAAGGCGACTTTTCAAGGCCAAGGTTATAAGTCTATTGACCCAAACTGTGTTGATGTCCACTACATTGTAAAATCACGTTATGTTTTTTTTATTATGATATTTGTTTGTATGTTTTTCTGTTAATTTTCTTGTTTAAAATACATACCAAAGAAAAGCATAGTGAGTGAACATCATGAGTTTATCTTAATGCACAGTCGACAAGCTAAAGTTGATAAGGAAACATTTAAAGTTGAAATAATAAAGTATAAAGTTTTATAAATTGTGAAGTGAACAGTGAATTTGGAAAAAGGGAATAAAATATCCTTGCAGAACCTTAATATTTTATTTAATTGAACAATATTAGCGCTGTTCAAAAAACTGCCACAAAAAGTATGATATCATGATTTCAAAAATATTGCGTGAAGCCTAATGAATATATTTTTAGTTTTCCCCGATCACTTTGTTAACTTACTTTTTAGAGCAAAAGATGTGAAAAAGTTCCATTTTTGAAGTTTTAAATTTTAAAAATCATAAGTAAAGCGTCTGTACGTAAAGAAATTGACTATCGCTCGCAATAATAGGTTTTTTTCGCGTACTTTCCTGTAAGAAATATACAGTAACTTTGTGATAGAGAGTAATTTTTAATTTACTCTCAATCAAAAAATATCCAAAAAATACGCGAAATCTAATTTTTTGTTTATAAACAAAGATTGGTAATGCCCTTTTGCTGAAATCTCAATCGCTAACAAAACACTAAAAAACAAATAATTGTAACTTTGATTTTTCCTATAAATAAATGGATATTTAAAGTTAACAAAACATGTAATATCATTAAAAATATATTATTGTTTTAAAGCTTCATGATACAATATTAAAATAAAAATTTACACAAAATCGTTAAGAGAAAGACAAACTAAATTGTTTTAAAAACGCTAGATCGACAATATTTGTTATGATTTTTCATGACAAATAAACTCTTTTAAGAATTAATTTATGATAAATAAATTTAAAATAAATATAATTACAAATAATTTTTTAACATTCGTGTGTTATTAATTTATATATTTCTTTCAAAAAATTTAAAATTTACCAAATTTTTGATTTCTTTGGTTTGTTTACATATTCATAAATCAAACATATGTTGTAAATATAAGTTGGATATTTTTTACTGGGGAAAAAATATTCAGTAAAATCAAAAATTCTCTATCAACGAACTTTAATTTTTACCGCTTTCTTACTCTCTCGTTGCAAGTTTTTGAACGTACGCGAACGGAATCCAATAACAATTGTTGCAAATTGTTACAAATTATCGAGTATGCGAACGGACCTAATATTTTTTACGACATTCAGCTGTTCAAGTGTTGAGACATGATGATAGAAGAGGGAAATCATAACATAGTTGTATAACAAATGTACAATCAGAGTTGGCTAACATGATTCGTCAAAGATAAAACAAGTAAGAAAGTATAGTCGGGCGTGGTCGACCATATGATACCCTACATCAGTTATAAAAATTAAATGTGATTTATTTTTCATAATAAAGCATTTATCTGAAGAGGACTTTGTATGGGAGCTAGGGTCAAATGGGACCCGATCTTTTATAAAATTTGGCAGGGTCATCAAGGCTTTTAAAAAACTTAGTTGTGCCGTATTTCATCGATATATCTGTATATTTAACAAAATTATGAGCTCAGAAGCCCTTTTCTATGGGTTCTGTTCAATGGGGGCTAGGTGAAATAATGGACCGATTTTAAACATTTTCAATAGGCTTCGTCCTTGGGTCAAATAAAGCCAAATTTCATCCAATTATCTTGAAAATTGCGACCTGTACCTTGCGCACAAGGTTTACATGGATTCATTGCCACTTTTAAAAAGTTATAGCGTTCATATTCGATATTTCCTAAAATGTATTTCTTGAAATGCAAAATTAAAAATGTTTATACTAGTATCGATTAATTAAAACAAGTTTTATGATTTAGATTTCGGATCTAAAAGTGGATTTTTTCAAGTTATTGTGTAAAAAATATTTTCATTATAAAGTAATTATATTCAAACAGATAAAATTTCCATTAATTTTGTTAATAACATTAAACCAAACATGTTGAAATGATGTGTATACTTACTTTTGTGACGTAATGTTTGCAATTATTTAATTTCACCTTAAATGAGAACTCAAATAACAAAAATTTCCAGATAAAAGTAGTGAAAAATAATTATCATAATTGTTTTTAATAAATAAATGTATTACTTTTTTGTTTTTTTTTTAAAAATAATATTCTTTTTTAATAAAACCAATTGTCATCATTTCTGTATACTTTTTTGTGATTAATTGCATAACGTTTTTGACACTTACATAAACGAAATGCTGCAGAACTGCCACAATCTTCTATGAATTCATGCTTTCGAGAAGATCGCTATTTAAAATCAGCAAAATCGGTCGGTAAATAACGGAGATATGAGCAAAAATCCGAATCAGGTTATATTTTCCTTCCCCTTTTGATAAGAATGAATAGTAGATATTCTTTGTTTCTGTGTTTTCCCCTACATATGTGAAAGAGAAACATTAGAATTATAACTTCTATGTTTGTAACGATAATGTAATTTTTTTATTTATTTATTAAATAAGAAAAGAAAAAAAGAAAATATTAGAAATAGAATATAGACCGAGAAATTTATAACTATATTATTGTTTGAAGTCCAACGCCTGTAAAACAGGATTCGATTTAATTTGGTCGTTTTGGCCTGCAAATAAAAAATAAAAAGAAGAGAATTTTAAATAAAGAGAAAAAGAACTACCAATTGTTAGATTTAAGTCTAGAAATAAGGAATAAGCATTCAATGAGATATTATAATAAATAATGTGAGACTAGTTTAAGAGAAAGATGAAGACATAGAATATTACCCTAGAAGGCCAACTCTCCCGGAAAAAATCTAACTCAGCTGTCAAAAAAACCTAACTCTAAATATGTATTAGTAAAATTTTCTTTAGAAGTGTTAGTGTATTAAAGCTACCACACATACAATGCTCACGTAGTTGTATAAAATCAGTTGAATTAATATTATAATGTTTTTATTACATTAATTTTCTTAAATTAATACATTTTAAATTGTAGATTGCATTTATAAAAGCAAGATAATATTTTTCATGCATTCTATATTCGTTAAAATATAAAAATCTTTAAATTCTTGGATTATCATAAATTTGTTTACTACTAAGAAATGCTACTCTGCACCCTCAATTTGAAATTAGAAAAACAAAAAAGGAAATGTCAAACAATTGAAAAAATAATTTTAAATTAAAAAATTAAAAAGATTTCGATAAAGAAAATATATTAAAACAATCGTAAAAAAATAAATAATATGTCTTTGTGTTTTAAAATTGTGTCCGAATCGTTTTTTATACCCTTCGTGGAAAGGGTATATATAAGTTTGTCATTCCGTTTGTAATTTCTATAATATAATTTTCCGAACCCTACAAAGTATATATATTCTGGATCCTTATAGATAGCGGAGTCGATTAAGCCATGTCCGTCTGTCTGTCTGTTGAAATCAGTTTTTAGAGGACCCCAGATATCGGCGAGATCCGAATCTTCAATAATTCTATTAGACATGCTTTCGAGAAGATCGCTATTTAAAATCAGCAAAATCGGAGATATGAGCAAAAATCCGAGACAACCTCTGAAAATTTCATTAAAAAATGTCATATATTTTTCATGCTTTGTTATAAAAGCAACAACACTGTATATTACAAAAAGATGTACACGTGTGTGTGTAGATGTATTTGGAAAAAATTTAAAATTTATAAAAGATGTTTAAAATACACTATGGTGAAGGATATATATAAGATTCGGTACAGCCGAATATAGCACTCTTACTTGTTTTTTTTTTGCGAATTTTGGACCTGATGTTGTAGCTTTGTGTTGAATTCACACAGAACATGTAAGTGTGAGTTGGCAATCTATGTATATTATCTATTTTTATATGGGTTGCTGATATGAGGTAAGGGAAGAGAAAATGTATGACATACGGGGGTTGTCTGAAA
>NC_060951.1:17344386-17345773 GCF_022045245.1 Lucilia cuprina
TTAATCGACTCCACTATCTATAAGGATCCAGAATATATATACTTTATAGGGTCGGAAAATTATATTATAGAAATTACAAACGGAATGACAAACTTATATATACCCTTCAAACGAAGGTGAAGGGTATAAAAAGGTAAAAGAAAATAGTGAAATTTACAAGTGAATGTGATTATAAAAGAATATTTTTTGTGTAAGGTAGTTTCTGTCAACAAATCCGTGGAGGAAGAATATAAGGTACCGAAATCCTATGAAAGAAAATACCTGCATAATAAAACCCCTGACGGCATATTTGAAGACTGGTCTCCCTTTAAGCAAGACAATTACTTTAAAAGGATTAGAGGAACAGATATGTTGTCAGGAGGAATCATTCAGTAGAAGGAAAACGTTAAATAGTAAACTTTATACATCTCCTATCAGGTAACCTATAAAAGTCTTCCTTAAAATTCCGGTGAAAGAAACGTATAAGTGATATATTAAACGTATACCTACATAAAATTGTCTAAAAAAATACTTTTTAATAAAATCGTGAAAGTTCGATTCAAATGGAAATTACTATATATTTAAAGAATAAAGAATACAAAAAAACTTAAAATAAATCCGCAGAAGCTTTTAATTTTTTTAATTTAAATAATTAAAAAAGTTTTGAATTGCAACAATTAGTGTCTTTTGATATACCAGAACTTGGCAGCACTTCAAATTCCGTCTGCAAATCAGAAAATAAAGTGATCGGTCCGGCATCACTCTGCACAAAAAGATAAAGCACTCAATTCGCTGCAAATTTGAGTAATTCTCTCTTTGAAAATTTAGCAAAAAAGTAGTTTGATAAATTAGTCTGTTATTTTCTCGCCGGCTCTTACTAATACATATTTAGGGTTAGGTTTTTCCGGAAGGTAATATTCTATGCCCATAATCTTTTATAAAATAATATGGGGGTTAAGGTGGAAGTACACAATACGTTTAGGCGGCAACGTTTTACGTTTACGTTTTTCAAAATGTTCACCTTTATAAGCTGCAAGTTAAACAACACGTGCCATTTTAATCTTTCCTTTAATGTTTTTAATATTATTAGGTGGTAAAATGTTAACATTCTCTGAGTTGAAGCTACATGAAATAATGAAAGTTTATAAAAAAAAGTTGTTACGGAACGTGTTGTTCGGACGTAGAGTGATCTGCCGACTAGCTCTCCTCTGTATCTTCTAGGGTATTGTTCCCTCCCTCACTCTCATCCCGAACCGTAAACAAATTTCTGGAAATAATAACAATTTACTTTAAACTCACATGCAGCACGTCTTTCTATGCCATCATATTTTCAGACAACCCCCGTATGTCATACATTTTCTCTTCCCTTACCTCATATCAGCAACCCATATAAAAATAGATAATATAC
>NC_060951.1:17345873-17346878 GCF_022045245.1 Lucilia cuprina
ATACTTTCCAATGAAAAGTTTCTAATATCTTCAATCCACTCAAAATCACACTCTGGTAAAGATTGAGACATTGCCCAACCATATAAGTTGTTAGCATCTAAATATGTTAAATATTCAGAGGGCAATTTGTCTTTGTAGTCAGAAAGATATTTGTTGTTTGCAACAGAATGTCTTTGAGAACATTAAACAATTCCACCTCTAATTCCTTTTTGTAAAAAATTAATCATTTCAATATCGGTAAGCAAATTTAATTTTATGTTTGTTATTTTTAGCACTGCTTCCCAAGATAGACCAGGTGCCGTATAGTAATGACATGGATGTAAATTATAGATGTTTTTACAGACTAATCTAAAGTTTTCAAATACATCGGCTAATAATAAAACATCACTTCTCAAGTATAACATTAAGTAATCTTCTAATGTTTTG
Source organism: Lucilia cuprina (assembly GCF_022045245.1). Taxonomy (NCBI): domain Eukaryota; kingdom Metazoa; phylum Arthropoda; class Insecta; order Diptera; family Calliphoridae; genus Lucilia; species Lucilia cuprina. Next base: position 17,346,300 of record NC_060951.1, read on the forward strand.
CACTCAAAAGTATTCCAAACTTTTTGTGCATGTGCATAGTCCTCTACAAAACATTCTGATTCAGTTAATTTATTAAAGAACTCATCTATGGTTGGTAAACAAGGTTCTTGAAGTTTTTCTACTGAATTTAAATATCTATATGGAAAACACCCTTTCTTATTAATAAATTAAATTTACTTTTATCGTCAGAATGAAATTCTTTGACGACTTTCAGTTCATCCTGAGTTAAATTTTTAACTAAATTATCTAAACTCGATGGCATAAACCGATATGAGTCTAAAAATCTTATTTGAATATTGCGACCGTTATCGCTATTAATACTTTTTGAAAGAGATATATACAACTCCTTATTGAGTGGAATAATATTAATGGGACCATCATCAATATTATTAAGCTCTTTCACAAATAAATGACAATCATATGCCGAAAAGTTGTGAAAAATAACTGGGATAAATAAAGGTAATTTGTAATTTATATTACAAGTATTATATTACAAGTATTTTCCACTTAAATGACAATGATCTCTTACTTTTTCTTCATTTAAAATATTTTTGAAGCAAATATGACATACAGTGTCTC